>NC_143559.1:64935714-65241428 GCF_054136105.1 Typopeltis vanoorti
TTACCTTGGGTATATATATTATGTTAAAGATACCAAGGAATTTTATAAGCTAGGTTTTTAATCCTTTTTCCCAAGTAAACAAACAGACAAGTAAGTCAAGTTTGCGGCTGCACGCAGTGCAACACTAGGCAACTTGTTCTAAAGGTGGAATAAGATCTGATCACTTTCCTTAGATTTTTTTCTTACCAAAACAAAAAAGGATTAAAAACCTAGCTTATAAAATTGCTTGGTATCTTTAACATAATATATAAAAGTTAAAGATACCAAGCTATTTTAAACCTGGTTTTACTCCATTTCCCAAGTATGCAAATAGACAAATAAGTCAAGTTTGCACCTGCAAGTGTTGCAAGTCTAGCTGACCCTGCACGTAGTGCAAGACCAAGGCAACTCATGGTAAAAGTAGTATAAGCTCTGATCACTAATCTTAATATTTAGAATATTAAGTTAATAACTTAATACTTAATATATAGAAATATATATATGTAGATATATAAATATATATATTAAAAAAATTCAGCTAACGCCTTTTATTCCAGTATAGGGAGTAGGCGAGGCCGTTTCAGCACTATCTAAATTTTGGAGACTGAGTGGGCAGTTCAATCTCCACTAGGTAGCCAATCAGAGACGGCTGTCCCAAGAATATCACTAATTAAGCAGCACTCAGTGAAGGGAGACAGCTCAAGAAGTGCCACCATCTCGTGGTCCCTAACACAATATATTTAATGTCTGAAAATAGTGTGGGTCTACGGATGATTTTCTTGAGTTTCCGGGAGAAAATAACCCCTTGCCGATGCTAGAGATGGAATAACTCGGGAACCAGTCGAAAAAAGACAGAAAAATTTCTTCTAGTCGACAACTAGAATCAAAGCAGTCTTCCTTCGTGTAGTCAAGCGCTGTGGTGTGCAAACGCCACATCCACTGAGCTACACAGGCTCTTATACCCACAGCCATTATACCCACATTTGGAGAGTAATGAAAAATCAATCTTCTTAATTGCCAAACGGTAGCCAGCTACCGTTTTGGGAATTAAACAGATTGCAACTATTAATGATTTTGAGCACCATGTAGTGAAGGGAGTATGGAAGACAACTGCCACCATCTTGTTACCCTAAAGTGATATATTACTGTCTGAAATATCACTAGTTCTACAGTCGATTTTCTTGAGTTGCAGGATTAAAATCCCTAGATTCCTTGTTTAAAAACCCTGTCAGAGATAGCCTAACTCAGAAACTGATCGATAAAAGGATCAAAAAAAAAATCAACTAACGCCTTTTTATTCACGTACATAGGGAGTAGACGAGGCCGTTTTAAGCCCTATCTAACTTTTGGAGAGTGAGTGGGCAGTTCGATCTCCACTGGTACCCAATCAGAGATAGCTGGCCCAAGGCTATCACTAATTAAGTGGCACGCAGTGAAGAGAGACAGCTCAACGTGCCGCCATCTCGTGATCCCTAACCCTAACACTCGTATTTAAAGTTTGTCTAGTCAGCTACAAGAATCGAACTTAGAATGCTCTTTCGTTGCGTAGCATAGTGTTATGAATGCCAACGTTGTTTCCACAGGGCTACCCAGCCCTGGAGATAAAATGTGGATGCATATTTTATTAAGTACATTTATTTAGCCTGTGATAAAAAATGTAGCATTTTTTATTGATTTCTCTCTTCCCACCTACCCCATAAAAGTTCAGCATCCATGCTTTTGCACAACTAATCTCATTTATAATAAAGTATAGATTAAGCGTATTTTTTTTGGAAGGCATATTTTTTTTGTAGAAGAGAGCTTTACAGTTCCTAATCAAAATTGCCCTACCTCTCTAAATGAAGATCAAAAGATATATACAAAACAATGTATACGACCAGGACTGGTTTCCTACTTAGGTTCTCTCAATGACTGATGTATGATATCAAAACTTTGTCCTTGAGATATCATACATCAGTTTTATTTTTATTAGGAATTGTCCTCTAATAAAAAAAGACAATTTTGAAATTAAAAGAACTCCTAATACACAAGAGAATTTTGAAAATGGCATAACTCATAATCTTACAAATGAAGAAATGAATTCATATAAACGATCGTGTGACACTGTTTTCATTATCACTTAGATAGAAAACTAACATTATTACAATTAGTGGTCACATTTAGGAAAATTAAAAACTCCTTGTATTCCTTAGTAGGTCCTGCTTAATTATCCTTCGCTTAACTCACGTTTAACTAAGTTGTCTACACTTCATGACTAGGCTTTTCGTAATAATAATTATTATTATTATAATTATAATTATTACGACAGACCTCCAGGGAGTCAGGAACTCGTCGAGGAAGATCAACGTATTCGTATCAGCTGTCTTATCTGTTCATGAATTGATTCACTCTGCTTGCACACACACACACAACATCCAATACCAGTTCATTCCAATCACGCACCACTCTATGAGAGAAAATCTAGCCCGTACCCCTTTTTTGACAGCATTCATTCTCAACTTCCAAGCATGCCCACTCGTTGTTTCCCCGCCTTCCATAGAATGAAAAATTCCATCTACTAAAATTCTATGTAATCCTTTAAGAAGTTTGTAAAGCTTAATCATATCACCCCTCTTTCTCCAGTTTTTTCTGTTTGCAGAAATCGATCTTCAATCAGTATTCAATAATGCTGATATCATGTCTGACACTTTCCTTTGCACTCTCTTCCCTGCATCTGAATCACCACGGAAACCAATAGAACAGACTTGTGAGCAAAATAGTCTAAGTGAGGTCTTATCAAGGCCTTGTAAAGAGGCAAAATGAGTTCCTTATCTTTACATGTCAAGGTTCGTTTCAGCTTTGCCATTATTATATAAGTTGTATTTGCAATTTTTGTTATATGACACTTGAACTTCCTGTCTATTAAAACTCCAA
Source organism: Typopeltis vanoorti (assembly GCF_054136105.1). NCBI lineage: Eukaryota > Metazoa > Arthropoda > Arachnida > Uropygi > Thelyphonidae > Typopeltis > Typopeltis vanoorti. The sequence goes on from NC_143559.1 coordinate 64,938,607, forward strand.
GATCCCTAGCCTCATCAGTTTCTTTAAGCATAATCCCACCAATATAATAACATTGGATATCTAATCATACCAAAGTGCATGACCTAACATTTATTAACTTTGGACTGAAAGTCATTTTCACAAGCCCACAATTCAAGTCTATTAAAATCATTCTACAGGTGCTGCATATCAGCAGCATTCCTGATTACCTTAACTATCATTGCATCATGGGCAAATAGTTGTGTCGCATGTCAAATCCTTTGCAATGTCGTGAATAACAATTGGCAGAGAATTGATCCTTAGGCACACCACTGGTTACATTGAATCTTGCAGATTCGATTCACCGTACCCATATACTACTTTTTGATAAGTCAGACGGTCATCCTCGTATCCATGCTAATAGATTACCGTATTCTACAATTTATGCAAGAGTCTGTCATGTTGTATTCTGTCAAAAGCCTTAGCAAAATCCAAAAGTATCATGGTGTATCCATTCCCCTTGTCTAACTCAGTGATAATATTATTATAGAATGTGACCAAGTTACTAAAACATGACATTAGTAAACCTATGTTGTTCGTTGCAAAGTAGAGATTCTCTCTCAACCCACTCAATGCGAGTGGGTTGAGAAACTTTTCCAAAATCTTCACCACCACGCCAGAGATATGCATTGGTCGAGAGTTGGATACATGTCTTTGTCCCGCCCTTGTGCAATGGGATTGCCATGCATTCTTTCCACTCCTGTAGAATCGTACCTGTTCTGAGACACAAATTAGATTAGTCAGTTCGGCTGAAAACATTCTATTAGCATCCATGCTGATATCCCATCAGTTCCCATTGCAGAGTTCATATTGAGTTTGTGCAACAGCTCTAGTACTTCTTCCCCATACAAATGAACATCCTCATACTGTGAAGAGTTAGCTGTGAGTTCAATGTTTCGTATACCATGTGGATAGCTTTTAGCAAAATGGGCATTCATTAGTTGAACAAGCACTTCTGCATCAGTCAACTACATACCATTTGCATTCAACAGTTATTCTTTAAAATTCATTGTTTCTTTTACTTGCAGCATAACGATAGAATTCTTTTGGGTTGTCTTCAACTTGCAGAGCCATTTTCTTTTCATTCATAGACTTAGCTTTCCATACAACACTTGTGAGTTTTCTGGCCTGTTGCTTATAATTATCATAACTGACATCATCCTTATGCATGCAGTATTCCTTCCACTTTATATTTTTTTCTTACGAATATCCTGCTTAATAAGATTACACATCCGTTTGACTGCAACAAACTACATAATCAGAACAAGTCGAATTTTCGTCAACTTTTTGGTTTCGGATTGAGTTTTGTTTCAGTTCACAAGAATTTGGGTTTTGGTTTCGGTTTTCGCTATTTTGGTTGATTGCTGCGTATTCTGATTGCTGTAACTGTCTCCACGATGTTTGTTAATAGTATTATACGTTTTTAATACTATAAACAAGTTGACATTCGTAGTGTTTTATTCATTTTGTTTCTATAAAATGGATACATCTCCAAGAAAGTGTTCAAAGATATGTACTCTTTCTCAGCACATATCCATGACTCTAAAACAAATTGCCAATGAATGTGGTGTTGTTTTTGGTCCAGTTAATTCAATTTTAAATAGGTTTAGGGGGACAGGTGGTACCTGTCTTCTTAAACCTCTTTAAAATTAAAATCTCCTAGCAGGAAAGGAAAATGCAGGCGAAAAAGGAAAACTATATTTACTCAAGATCGTTTACTAGTTAGGAAAAGAAAATGAATCCAAGATGTGTCTGTGGCAGACTTAAATAGAGACTTGGCAGCTAGTGGGATTAACATTTCTGACATGACAGTCTGTCGAAGCTTGTTGGAAGCGGGAAGGACTGTCCAAAGACCAAAAAAGAAACAACTGTTCACGAAGCCTATGCAGACAAAGAGGCTCTAATGGGCAAAAGTGAACAAAGATTGGACTGCTGAGAAGTGGAAGAAGGTCATATTCTCAGATGAGAGCAATTTCTTTATCCAAGGAGAGCGAGTACACTATGTTCGCAAATCAGAGGCTGAGAAGACTTTCCCACCAACTTCCAACAAGCTCCTAAACACCCAGCTAAAAGTATGTTCTGGGTTTGTTTTACATATGACGGTCCATGATCATTTGTGACTGTTTACGGTGTGATGGAAATTGAAAAATACATAAAAATATTGGAGAAAAGAGTGATCTTCGCAGATAGAGAAAAATAAAGAACTGATCTCTTAACAGGATCTCGCTCCGTGCCACACTTAGAAAAAAGTGAAAGAGTTCCTCATAAATCGCAACATCCAATTGCTTTAATGGCCAAGTAACTCTCCTGACAATAATCCAATAGAAAATTTGTGGGCCATAGTAAGAAAGACTTAGAAAATTAAATTGATACAGAGGACAACTTAATACAATCCTTTATAAAAGTATTTTTATAATGGATTGTATAAAGATAAAGTATAAAAGATTTCAATATGCAGAAATAAAAAAATGTGTTCTACGTTGGTAGAGTTTATGCCTAAGCGAATTAATGAAAACAGGAGCACACATAATTTATTAGGTAAAGTTGGAGTTTCATTTTTAATTTTGCAAGAAAAGAATTCTTGCAAAATTAAAATTTTCTTTACAATGCAAGTGTTTGGAATAATTTGTTCGCTACTCCATTTATTCTTCGAACTCTCGGTACATATTCTGTTATTGCATTATATAAGATTTTTTAAATGCTTCCCAGGCACTGTCGATATTCTTTCCATCCAGTAACCGATACCACTTCACTGAACTCAGTAAACTCTTCAGTTGGTCATAATTATCTGCTTTGTAGTTCAGTATGTAACCCTTTCTGAATGGAACACTCATAAACTTAGCCACTTCCCAAGTGAGTACTGCCGGATCACTGTCATCAACTGGAGGCAGAATAGTTACATCTTTAACTGAAACACCCTCTGACACTAATGAAATCTAACACTCTTTGACCACGAGTTCCTTCTGTCACAAGCTACTTGAGGAAGGTTATTCCGCAACAGTACAATAAATGCATTTTCATTCTTCTCATGAGATTCTACTGCTACCTAATCAATATTTGTCTAATTAAAATCTCTCATTATGATTACTGTTTTCGCGTTCGCCTTTTCTACTTGGCGATGCATTTCTTCATCACTAACAACCGAACCACCAGGTCAGTAACGACAACCTACTATGTGTTTAATCTTGTCAGACTCCACCTCGCACCAGATGGCTTTAAACTCACTGCCACATGAAATACTGTTAGTAGTACTACAATAATAAGTTTCGACTAACTGGATTCGAGTCATCCGATATTAGCAGAATGCCCCTCCTTCTTAAAAATATTGTACCCTTCGCACTCAGTACCAGATTGTATGTATGCTTCTGATAGCCAGGTTTCGCTAATTCCTACAGGATGAGATTCCAAGGTAACAATCCTTGGTAACTCTTTTGTTTCTGATACTCCTAGTATGTGTGTACAGACATAATAATAACGCCAACTGCTCATCACAACGGGAGTCACAGTTCACAGCTGCCTTTCAAGACAACATCTAAGTGTGAAAAAAAAATATCTACATATTTTATTATTCCAAGAAAGTTTTGAAACATACATCATAAAAGAAACAAAGCAGCAGTATTGGAGATGGCTCCGGTATGAACGTTGAATTTCCGTTTGATAAACGGCTAGTACTGTTATTTAATTATATTTCAGTTATCAGTGTCCATTAGTGAGTGCTACAGTTTCGCATTTTGTATAAGAAGTGAAAGGATTTTAAGTTCAGTTCTATTCATCAAATAGAGAACTAAGTAATTTATTCGTTTTTGTTGTTATTAATTTCAGTGTGAGATTTAAGGAATTCGGTTTTAAATCCGAATTCCTTAAATCTCACACTGAATACTATTGTAAATCCCGTTACAATAGTATTCGTGGTAGTATTCGAAACTACCACGAATACATGGTAGTTTCGAATACATGGTAGTATTCGAAACTACCATGTTCTCCAAACGGAGAACATGGTAGTTTTCCGTTTGGTTCTCCCCAAACGGAAAACTACCATGTTCTCCGTTTGGGGAGATGAAATAGTGTGTTTCTTATTCTACTTTTTTTTTTTTATTTTCATGTTCATATTCAGGCAATAGTGGATGCTTATACGAATAACCTTTTCTTTCATGGTGTACTCAACAAATTCCGTCTAACAGAATATCTACACAAAGTGGCATATTCGTGTATTACCCAGAGATGTTCTTTTATTTCTCAAAGAAGTAAAATAGATGCCTCAATGTTGTCTTTATCCCGCGTCTATTTTACTCCTTTGAGCCTGTGTTGTTGCGCGATGCTACAGAAAACTATATGGCACTACTTATAATCATTCCTACAAATATTTCCATGTGATTATTTGGATGGGTAACTCCTCGATCATAAGTATAATTAGAATCTTCAGATTGTTGAGTTAATACGTGAGTTCTTCCGATCTTGAAAACTCTTTAAGATAACTCTCATCTATATTAGCTTTCGTACCATTTGGGAACTATTGCTAAAATAAATAGTACAACTTATGTTACCCTACTTATTCCTGATTATAACTAAAAGCATGAAACACTATCATCACCGATCAAAAAATTTCGCCCATTGAGAAATAATATTTTTCTGGCCTCATGTAATCCATTCATTCGTTTAGCATGGTTACAATCTGGGCAGGCGAACTGTCGTGATTCATGGGCGCTCTTCCTGGATCAAAATGGACTCAACATAAATTTAGTCGACAATGAGGAACTGACTCATTGGCATCAAAAATATGGTTAAGTATGTGATGTGAACAATATTGCTGTTGTCATCTATGTGACACGCACGCAGTCTCAGATTTTCGTTTGAGCAATGCTAATTGCATTGAATTAAAAGTTAGAGAAAATCCTCATATCAGGAATAATAAAATAATAATTTGACTTTGTGGTTCAATTTTCATTGTTATTATTTTAAAAAATTTCAAGACTCCTTCAAACACATACCCTACACAATAGTCATTCGAACTGGTATAAGTTTTCAGTTGAAAGAGTACGATTCGTGTAATTAGCATCTAAAACACTTCTGACCGATGGTTGTCGTGTGATAATTTCATGTTTGATAACTGCCGAGTTATTCGCGGCGCATAGTTATAAAGATTTACTATACGTAATGAACTTTAAACTTTCTTCTCACATATCAGCATAATGACATCAAATATTAGGTTCACTACAGCAAACTGAATTCTAGACTCATATTTACAGTCCAATAATACAAAACGACATGTAGATGCACAGCAACTTCTTCCACAATAATTTAAAAACTACGGAAAAGAATACAACTAATTTCTTCAGATTAGTCTAGAAAAAGCGTTTGAAAGAAGTGGGCTTCTATGGTCAATCACAACTCCAGTAGCATGTCTCATCACAAGGAGGGAGACTTCATAAACCTTCGGTCCAATATCACTAATTAATACAAATTTCAAAATCATTTCAAAATTAATCGTAAATCGACTGAAGCATATACTGCTAGTCATTGCCAAATTTGCTATGCACCAGTAAGATCAATATACTTAATCCAGTGTTTCCAAACGTGGAATGTATGCCCCACGGGGGGGGGGATTTGAATATTTTGAGGGGCAATTAGAAAATGACGTTGCATTCGTCACCTCATCACTGATATACTCAAAAAACTCACCATTGGCGGCGATCAATTGTCGATGTTGCAATCCTGACTTTCCGAAAAAAAAAAAAGCTGACATCACTAGAACAGCAGTCAACATAAATACAGTATCAAGAACTCTCAAAAAAGCAAAATGATGAGTCTATTAGAAATTTATTTAACATAAAAGGAACAATGGCATGGCTTTCTGACGAGACAGAAACTAAATACCGAAATTCAACTAGTTTTGCAAAGAAAAAAAAAAAAAAAAAAAAAATACTGTTGTCCTTCCTGCCGTCATATTTAGTTGAATGTGGCTTTAGTGCAGTAAATGACTTGCTACTGAAAAAAAAAAAAAAAAGAAATCATCTGGATATCACAAACCATGGGGATTTGCGATTGAAAATGACTAAATCAGTACCTCAAATAAAAACTCTTTGCAGCAGACATCAAGCTCAAGGATCGCATTAATTTGGATTTTATTTTCCCGAGTTCAGTTCGATTTATGTTTTATAATATACAAAGTGTAATATAAAATTTATATTCATTGAAGAAAGTCAAATTAAAAACAGTTTTACCTATGTTCCTTTTTTATTTTAAGTACATATTTATATTATACTTTTTCAGAACATGGTTGACTATTATGCTAGGAGGTGCATCAAAATCTTTGAGGCGTTGAGGTGGGGTATGATCCAAAAAAACGTTGGGAAACACTGACTTAATCAGAGAATTTCATCCATATTGCCAACAGTCAAACATGAACTCAACACTAGTCAACCTCAAAGAAGCTTAGAGCGTAAATTCATTTTAGAAACCCTAAGAGCATTTTGATATGGACCTCTCCTTACTCACGAATCCACCTCAATACAAGAATATTTTTTCTGTTACTCTATACCAGTAAGACCAATACATTAAAACAAAGCTTAATCAGAGACTCTCATCCAAATAATATTCACCTATACAGTGAATCACTATTCTATTTCAAAGCTAGTGGTCTAAAAATAAACAAGCAGCTCTCCTTCAAATAACCATATGCTCAAGGGATTAAGGAAGGATATTTCGATTTTTCTTTAGAAAATTTTACCCACTAGCCTTTGAGCAATTCCTGAATAAATATGTTCAGCAACGAAATCACATATCTTAATAACGCCTCGAGGCCAGCCTATTAACATTACGTAATGACGTTACCATCATGATATGTAATAATTAGGAAATAAAATCAGTCGATACAGCACAAGCCTGGGATGCAAACTTAAACACTATAAAAACTGCTTGCTTGTGGTTGGAAAGACAAATGGAAACAAGAACTGATTCTCCAATCGAATGTAATCCCTGAAGCATCCACCTTAGCAACATCCAAATCTATAATACATTCGAATGGAAAGAGAACGGTACCAGATATTGAGCATAATACAAGCACCCTCTTCATTCACAGTAAGAGTACTAATCACCAAATAGTTACTGGTGTGGTCTAGTATATCTCCAGACTTCTTCTATGAGATTAAAAAAGAGAATCGCACATTTCTTCTGGTACAAAACTAACTGGGCGACAACTCAGCTTTTTGTGCACCACTTGACAAGAGGCTGGTGTATGATCTGCCTTGAAAATAAAATCACTTCAAGAATCAACTTTTTTCCAAAACGCTTCAGAAGACAGATTTATTCAACCATTGTTTAAACACATTCTGAAAGAACATGAGAAATTGGTACTTAAACTAGCAGAACTAAATAATGAATAGGAACCGATTTAATACTTGAGACTTTATTTGACATGGAATTTTTGCTCTACAGCATGTTCATTATGACTCAACGTAAACAGATAAAAGAGAAAATTGGGATTTTCTCTATGATAGGCTTCACTTTAAACTTTAGAAAGAAAACCCATACCGAACTTTGCTTTTTCACATCATCCTTATAAAAAAATCTGGGAGAATTAAGTCTATCACCTCGAGTCGTAAGCCTTAATAAAATTTTTAGAGCTTTTGTCAAATTCATCGATACTCGCCTATTTTAGTGAAACAATTTCGATAATAGGTAAAATATTGTCACTCGCGCCGTTTTCACATCGACGCACTTGGCAACTTTCCCAAATGCTAGTGTTCCCATGCCACTGCATCGAGCACATTCTTGGTGCCCCAGCGTTGCTGTATTAGACATCAAGTCAATCCTCCCAAGATGCGGACCATCATGTTACCATTTCTTATGTTAAAGGTGCCTGAAGGAACAGTCATACTGCTCAGATAGATTGGCGTACAGGTGTCCTTCCACTGTTTTACCAAGTTTTGTTTTATTTTTTTATGATCGTCTAAGGATAAACTTTCACTTTTGACCCACTCTTCAGTCTCTCAAATTCCACGACAATGGTTATCATATTTAAATCAAATTAGTAGACTGGCAGTCTATTAATTTGCACTGTGATGGATAACCGATTGTAAAAACAACGCTTAATTTTCAAAAAGTTGCAAAACTACAAATGTTCACAAAGGACAAAGCAGAACTCCATAGCGCACGAGTATCAGTTGTTAATTGACTGACACGAACCTACGACGCATCGCTGTTGCTAAACTTGGCGCCTCAGGATAAAACAAGTGAATGTGCAAAAGATGTGCAAGAAACAATAAAATCGCTAAAAATAATGACTACGTTTTAGCTTTTTTCCTAGAAAGCGGTTTTTTGTTAATACTTTTTGCATAAATAGGCTTACTTTTTATTATCATTGGGATCCAATGCGCTACTTCTGATCATCCGATGCGTCACACGTTGGCCACCCCTGGTCTAACTAGTGAATTTCATAAAAGGCGTTTTTAGAAGTTTGAAAACGTATATTCTGTAGGAGAATTTTTGAAATGTTAGAAACACAGAGACAAAACCAGACATTTTCAACTCTAGATACATCATTTTAATACTAAAAGTTTCCGATCTAGAAAAACTGAAGGATATTAAAAATGGAGAGGTATAACATTGTTAAATAGATTATAAAATAATTTCAAAAATTCTCACAAACAGAAAACAGACATTTCTACAGAAGCTTGTACCACCTATTAAAACATATGCAGTAAAAGAAAGAAAAATAACACACACCATAACACATCTGAATACCACAATTAACCCAAAGGTCATGCATATGACTAGGTCTAGCATTTGACACTGAGCCATGGGTAATCTTCGAGTAACGGAAATAGGTTTTGCGGCCAACTTGAAGAGCTAGTTGAAAGTTTATGAGAACAGAGTCGCTATTTTAATAATAAATAAAATGGCCCTCTTCGTATTAGCACTTGAACCAATAAGTAGTGCAATCAACATAAATAAATGAATTCAAGGAACAAATTCGTGGAGAAAGTGAAGTAAAACGATTAGCGTACGCGGATGATATAACACTTACCCTAGAAAGTGAAAAATCTGAGGAGGAAACAATGCAAATATTCCATTCCTTTGGAAAGGCCTCAGCTCTTAAATTAAACCTGACAAAATCTCACCATATGATAATTGGCACCTAGAAAAAATTAACCTAAAATACCGGCAGAAATGTCGATTAAAAATATACTTACCAGTGCTAGGAATCAAAATTGGAGGCCCGGATATTTATGTAGATCAGTAGAATAGAAATTATATCAAGCAATATCCAATAAACTAAGAAATTTGCGAAGAAGACATCTTTCTGTGAGAGTCAAAGCCAGGATTTGTAATGTATATTTAGCCTCTCGACTGTGGTACAAAATACACAATTATACCATACCACGGACAATGCGGAGATAAAATTAATAGGCTCTTTGCGACATACATATGGGGTTGACAATAAGAACCAATGCGCCGTACAACACTCTTCCACAAAAGAGAAGTTGAAGGTCTCGTTCTAGTTAATATACACCTAAAACCATTGATAATCAGAGCCATAATTGCAGTAAAAGCACAATAAATCGTACCACGGATATGCAATTGCCTTTCTATATTTCCGAAAGTCATCACCCGTCTTCCTTCGATTAAACAAAGAACAGCTAGAACTGGTTGAGGGATACCGGTTTGGAGAAAAATATTACAGCATAGAGAAGTTACTATATACCAAATCATGAGCAAAATACAGGGTGACTAAGAACTCTTGGGCCAAACTTTAAGGGGGTGATAGAACACACCTAAACAAGAACATTTCTTCATACAATGCATGGTCCGAATTCAAGCGATGAAGCGCTAGGGGTTAGCAACTACTGTGTCAGGAAATGAACACAAGAATGACAGAGATTTGAAACAATTGCAGAAATTACAGAACATAAATTAAAGAATTATATTGAACAAATTAGAGAAACTGCTCAAAAGAGCGACCGCCAACATTAATAAACAGGCTTCACACCATCGACATAGTGATTGGCGTACATTGGCGAAAACACCAGGCATTTCTCATACAGCAGCAGCGGCAATAGAAATCTTGCAATAAGGTCCTCATTGGAATCGATGGGGCTATCGTAAATCAGGTTTTTCATATGGCCCCCATAGGAAAAAGTCCAGACATGATAGATAGAGCGATCGTGGCGGGCAAGCGATGGGACCACCCCGACCAATCCATCGTCCTGGAAATGTTGCATTCAAGGAGTTCCGCACATCCACGTTGAAATGGGGTGGCGCTCCGTCATGTTGGAACCACACACGTGTTGTTTGAATGTTTGCTGGAACAGGGTTCAGTAATTCTGGCAAGCCCTCTTGTAAAAATGCGAGGTACGTTCTCCCATTCAGTCGTGCTGGCAGAAGGTATGGCCAATCAAATGGTCATGTAGGAGTCTAGCCCATATGGAGAAACGCCACTGGTACGAATGTGGATGTGTGGCGTGCGGATTTCTGCTCGCCCACACATGATAATTGTAGGTATTAAAAATGACCTCACGTGTAAAGGTGCATTCGTCAGTGAATAAGACGTGTGCATCAAAGTCTGGCTGCACTGCAGTCTGCTGCAGGAACTACTGTGCAAAACCCACACGAGGCCAGTAATCTGCAGGTATCAAGGCATGCACTCTCTGTGCTTGGTAGGGGTGTAATCGTTCGTCTCGTAGAACTCGCCACAGCATCGATTGAGGCACACGTACAGCATGGGAAATTGCTCGCGTGCTACATCGGGATGATCTGCAACCCTACGTAGAATTTCCTCTGTAACACGTGACGTCCTCACACTCCTTGCACTCCCTATCCTGCATAAAGCTGACAAAGGAACCCATTTCGCACCGATACCGGTGCAATCGCTAAAAGGTTTTACGATCAGGCACGCGTCTGGTCGGAAAGCGCTCTCGATAGTCTTTGGGCTTCTCTCGCATTCCCGTCTTCAGCTCCATAAATGAAATCCATGTCAGCCTTCTCCTGATTTGTGGAAGAATCGATCCTGTTTGCACTCCACGGTAGAAATAACGATTGCAAAAGCCAGCGATTATAAGTGTTCACTGGAAATCGCCCTCTAGCGCTTCACCGCTTGAGTTCGAACCATACATTGTATGACGAAAATTCTGTCCTTTTTGAAAAAGATCAATGTAGCAGAATGAGTCTTTAAAGTTCGCTTCCAAGCAAACTAACGAAGTTAATCTAGACAGCTGAACAGGAGGAACTTAGTATGTGTATGTTTGAGCGCGAAAGCGCGCGCGCGCGTGTGTGAGAGAGAGAGAGAAAGAGAGGGAAAATCTCTAAAAAGACTCATCAAAATCAGTTAAACACAATTTCTGGAAGTGAACTTTAGGAATTTATTCCTAAACGGCAGTATGCTAAAATGATTAATTTATATTATTAATAATAGTAAATAGTAATAAGTATGGAAAAACCAAAATATTTGAAAATTCTAATAAGAAATGTCTTAAATATAAAATAATTAAAAAAAAATGGTCAAACAAAAGCAGAAATGAATTTACATATGAACCACGATGGTTTATCGGACTATGAATTGTGAGAAGCAATTTGACAAAATTAAATAATTATAACAAATAGTAATACCCCTCAGTGTAAAAGCAGTCGTATATATTGTAAATATTATTTACTATGATGTAAATACGCATATATTATGCATATAATAATAATAAAATAGTCTCAATGGAAGTGGCGTTTACACTCCTGAGCGCTAAGCGACCCAAAGAAAGAACGTTCTAAGTACGATTCTAGTCGCCGATTAGAGAAACTTTTCTAAGCCGTTTTTGGACCGATTTCAGAGTTAGTCGAATTCTGGCATGAGCAAGCCGGATTTTTTATCCGGATACTCGGGTTTACCGTCCCATATACTCAAGAAAATCTACGGCAGAACCCACACAATTTCACAATTTTTATTTCCATAAAAATATTGTTATGGTTAGAGACGATGAGATTGCGGCACTTATTAGCCGTCTCTTCACTGGATGCCGCTTAAAATTGTGGTAGTCTTGGCCAGCTATGTCTGATTAGCAACCAGAGGAGACTAAACTGCTCCCACAAGCCAGATATGGCAAAAATCAGCTAACACGTTTCATTCTCTTATAGGAAGACCCTATAAAGGAATAAAAGATGTTGGCTGATTTATACATGTTTGCTCCTGTATTTGGTTTTTACCTTCCACGTTGTTTATCAATCTCACATCATTGTTCGGCTCACTTTTACATTTTGAGCCTACAAGTTAGTAAAAAAAAAAAAGGTATAAACTGTTTTTGTTTTCGAGCCCCTGAGTACTTCAAATGGACCTGCTAAATTCAAGGGATTCACCTAAGATATCACGTGTGTGTGTGTGTGTGTGTGTGGTAATATGCCAATATTTTCAGTGTTATAGCATTTCAGTGTTATTACATTTATATTTCATGTACATGTAATATATACAACGACCATATAAATGTGTTTAAATATCAATAAAGGATTATCAAAGTAGAATGGATAGAACAAACATGTTATTTGAATGTTATATGGTGGTGATGGAATAATAGTATAGATGTTAGTTATTGACATTTCAAAAAGGAAAGGTTATAGCACTGAAGCTTCATGCTATTTGCAATGGAAGGAGAATCCCGAATTTCATGGAAAGTGTAAGATCATAACTAAAACTTTCAAATGGTTTCATTAATTTCTGCCAAACGCTACGTCGTTCAGTGTTGCTTAAAATTTACACTAGATGGCAGCAGGGGGTAAACAGAGAGACTTCATGAATTTCCATTTTTACCCATATACAAAATGCATAGGGAAAGAAATATTAGCTATTTATTATTTTACAAAAATTGCACGCGTTTATTGTACATTACATTTATATTTCATGTACATGTAATATATACAACGACCATATAAATGTGTTTAAATATCAATAAAGGATTATCAAAGTAGAATGGATAGAACAAACATGTTATTTGAATGTTATATGGTGGTGATGGAATAATAGTATAGATGTTAGTTATTGACATTTCAAAAAGGGAAATGAATTTCTCTGCAATATTTAGTGACAAAGGTATAGAAGTGAAGAAAAAAAACACACATTTAAATATAATCCCTAATGGCAAAACAAATAATAGTTAATGGTAGCTTGCAACCATCAGATGTCATTTATAATTATAGATATGGAATTAAGGGATATTGTATTTTAAGGGAAGTTGGGAGGTGGAAGAGGAGACAGAAGGAAGTGTTGATGACTGCAACAAAAGTAGTTATGGAGGACTGAAGGAGACAGTTCATTTGAGGTGATATGGTATGAGATAGAGGCCAACAGCACAAAATATCCACATCTTTCTGCATGCATCAGCAGATTAGCATAAGGAGTGCTGGCTCAGCAATTATTATGGGGGACTTAAACTATGGGGCCTCAGATTTGAGGGAGGAAAGGGTACATGTCAGGCTGGAAACATAATTTATACAGTTACTAAGAGATAATTACATGAAACAGCATATGATGGAGGAGACTGGAGTTCAAGAGTGCTGGATATGGTAATATCCACAGAAGATGTATCCCATTGAAGAAAGTGATATTGCAGTCTTGTTCTGGGAGGTTGCTAAATGCATGGAGAGTTAAGAAGGGGTATATGTAGAACCACAAAGTAGGCAATTATGATAAACTTAGCAGGTGGCTTGGAGCAGTACAGTAGCATAAAAGTTACAAAGGAAGAATGTCAATAGTGCATGGGAAATGGTCATTTCCCATGCACTATTGAAATGGTTGTTTTGGGAAGCAAAAGTAGAATGCATACCCAGGGTCACAAGTTAGAATTAATGAATGAATAAAATCATACAACAAAAAGTGAAAAAAAAAATCATTATGGAGGGAACAAAAATAAAACGGTGATCAGCATGCCCATGAGCAACAAAAAAACACAGGCAAGAAGTATAACTACTATGGTAAGGAGAGCTAAATAATATTATAAGAGGAAATTAGCCAAGAGCATGCAGCAAAAAGATTTTTGAGAAGAGTTTTTCACTATACAGTGAGTAAGAGAAAGAATAATTATAGAAGGATAACTTTAATCAATGCTAGCAGGAAAGTCACAGAATCAGAAGAAACAGTTAAGTTACTAAGTGATCACTTTGCAAGAGTATGTTATCCAGGTGGAGATGATGTAATTGTGAATGTGACAAGACAATAATGTAAGAACTGAAATATCCAAACTGGAGGTGCTTAGCATATTGAGAAATATTAATATAAATACAGCAGTTAGTTTGGACAGCATGCTGGCCATGTTATGAGAATGTGCAAGAGAGCTGGTAATGCCTCTGACTAATATTTAATTTAAATCTCAGTTTTGGGATGGCTCAAGGGAGTGCAAAGAGGACAAGATAGTTCCATTACATAAAGGGGCTCTGCAGGGCTGTTGCCAGATTAGATCATGCCCGGAGGCAAACAATTAAATATCGCCCCTGATGGATTATAAGACAAAAATATAAGAAAATCTCCAATTGCTATTTTGTTTTTATTATAAGAGAAACATTAATGCAAAACTATTACATAATAATAACATTAATTAAATGTTTGCTCTACAGGGATACACAATAAAACTCTTTATAAGCTCTTCTAAATTTAAATTATAAGCTATGTCCGCCTCTATCAATATAGTTGCTAGACTAACCAATCTTTCTTCGGTCAGATCATTGCTGTTCGCATAGCGACAGCGTCTACTGCAATATGGCTGAACGAGTGCCCTTATTAAGCCATGCCGTGAGGCAGGCTGCCTTTATGCTACACCCTGTTGACAGTACTGAGGCTCCAATACAGAAGCAGCAAATTACAGACTATTTAGTATCTCAGGAGAGGTGGTTAAGGTATTAGAAAAGCTGGTTAAAGATAGAATTCAGGAATGGGTGGATAGGAATAGAATATGCAATGGTGGGCAGCATGGCTTTGTAAAAGGTTGGTCCTGCCTAAGTAATTTACATTTTATAATAGAGTGACAGATGAGTTGGATAAAGGAATGGCTACTACACAATAATACCTGGACTTTGCAGAGATGTTCAATATAATACTGCACAGATGATTATTACATAGGATAAAGCAAATCAGAATGGACATGAAGTTAGTGGCATGGATAGGGAGTGGAGGGACAAACAGACACCAGAATAGTATATGATAGAGCAGAATCCAGGAGAATGAAGGCGACTAATGGAGTACCTCAGGACTTTTGTCAGGTGCCAGTGAAGTTTAATTTGTATATTAATGATATAGGGAATGATCTGAATAGAAATATTTGGTTGTTTGCTGATGATGCAAAATTGAGGAGAGAAACACTTAACAAAGGTGATATAGAGACCCTGCAGGATGACTTAAATAAACTGACAGTGCATATAAAGATAACAGTTGTGATTTTATCGTGGCAAGAGGCAAGGTTATGCACTTTGGAATGAAAAGATTACATACGTGTATTACATTGATGGTACCAGCAGGAAACTGAAGAGGCAAGGGATTTGGTGATGATGGTAAACAGAGAACTGAAGTTTAGTGGACATATTGCAAAAGTTGGCAAAATAGCCCAAAGGATTACTTGATTGTTACTAGCCTAACTAATATTTAGAAATCCAGTCTCATCACCATGAATACCAAAATTTGTCTATACAAAATCACTAGCCAAGACATATTTACACATGTTCTCAAGGATGGAATATCACTACTCAATGAACAGTTAATCAGTAATGTTGGGACAACGTGCCTTCAAACAAGACTACCTTATACATGGAAAGATCTCATTCCTATACTGTCATTTTTCTTTCTTGAAGAAAACCAAGAAAGCTCTCTAACAGAAACAATTCAGAAAAGTCAATCATTCTTGTCACTTAATTATGAAAGGTAATAAGATTGTCAAAGAGCATCCCTTAATGAATCCATAGTGATCCTGATAGATAGATAGATAACATTACTGTTATCTTCCCAATTTGGTATATGATTTTTGACTAATTTTTCAAAAAGCTTAACTACAGAAGAAATACAAACTAGTTCATAATTTTACACTTAAATTCTATGACCACTCTTATGAAATGGCAATATCTTATCTTCCTCTTACTACTCAGGTACTTTTCTATATAGCTGGAGTTTCAATGAACAGCTTGATCAATGCAGGTTGTCAGTTCCTTTGCACATTCTCTTAAAACATGGCAAAGTCCCATCTAGTCTCATTTCTTCATTGATTTCTAGAGTACATAGTATTTGAAATACATTCTCCTCATGCACTTCTAAATCTTGAACTCTCCCCATCTCCTTAAGAATAACACTCACTTTTCCAGGATAAAGTATTCATTAAACAACTCTGCTATGTCATCTGCACTGATTGCTCAATCCCTGTTTTCCTTTAAATTATACTAGACAAGAAATTATATTCTAATCTTTATGCAGCTTCGGAACAATCAAACATAAACCTGAATCAGAACGACTCTCTCTCTCTCTCTCTCTCTCTCTCTCCCAACAGTTTGGTAGATCCTCCTTTTATGTAAACATCAAAAGTTGTTTTAATATTATTTATTAATATTAATTTCTAGCTCACAAACAACCATTTTAATTGGAAAACTGATTGTTTTATGTACTTTGTATTGCTGTTCATTGATTTGCTTGTTGTTTCTACATACTGATAATGTAATGTTATTTTCAGTATGAAATATCTGTACTTTTATTAAAGTTTATTAAGTTTATTACTGTAGTTATCATGTAATTTTGTTGTTTAAAGAAATTATATTCTTGTTTTAATCTTTACGACTCTCTTGAGTCGCAAAGATTAAAACAAGAACATTATATCTCTCGTGGTCTATGCAACTATCCAAGGCATGGACAAACAAGGTTTGTGCATGAAGTATCTTCATGACAAGGCTGCTTGTATATGGAAGTAACTGCCTTCACATCATATTGCCTTATTATCTAATAATACACACTACACTTCCTTTCAGATATGCATGTTGCTATACATTAAGGGACAGGTAATCATGACCAGTTTCAACTTTTATTGAGGTCTCATCAGTGAGAGATAGACCTGTGAAGATACCAAAAGCTAAATCAATGCAAAAATTGTATTTTAACAAGGTAATTTGTCCACAATTATTTCTACTCCCATGGGCCACATAACGAAAGAATTCCTTAGGATTTTCCTTGGATCACATGGCTAGTCTCTTCTCATATTTCAAGTTTTTCTAGATAGATATATCTATCTATATGTCTATCTATAGATATATAGATATATCTATTTTTTTTTTTTTTTTATTGTAAACATAACAATCTTATATACAGGATTAACAGGTTTTTGGTTCTCTGCAGTCAGACAGAGAGGTTACATGCTCATACTCTTGTTGAGGTATGTTACATCGAAGTCACTTATAAGGCTAATTACATTTTTTTTTTTAAAATTAAATTAAAGCCATTAAGAGTTATTTTAACATGATACTGTATAAGAACATAAATGTGGAAGAACATAGAAGTTACTATTGCACAAATTTCGCACTGTTAAGCACAACAATCCTCCTTTCTTCCCCCTTTCTTTTTTTGGGGGGGGGTAAAGGTGTCACTTCTGTGCTGGAAAGTGGATTATAATGCAGTCGCCCTGCTCAGCCAGGAGTTGATTCCGTGGATTCCATTCTTGGTGGAAAAGATCTAAGGTGTTGTTTTGCCTATGGTGGTGATGCTCGTGTAGGATCCGACTTCTCACCTTTTGTTGGAAGGTTGCAGTGAGTTGGTCAGTTGCCTCTCTCTGTGAAGTTGCTGTGCTGTCTGGTCTTGTATGTCTGAGGTAGAAGTTGTATATTACCGCTTTCGCGGTGATGAAAAGGTAATTGCAGAATGAATGGTTATTTGACTCCACATGGACAAGATTGAAATATTCCTCTTCTGTATGAAGACTACCACAGGTAAGAGCTGCCGTTTCCCAAGACAAACTGATTAATTTAGTGTTGACTGGGCATTCCAAGTAGATATGCCGGACCGTCCCTAATTGGTAGCAGAAGAGGCAGTTATCTGAGACGTTTGAGTTAAATTTTTGTAATATAGTAGGAGTGGGTAATATATTATGCCACATTCTCCACTGAATATCTGCGTCAGGTTTGATGGCTCTTGTGCGATATGGTAGATCCCATTGAAATAGTGTTTGATCAGATGATGCAGGATTTTCCAACAAAGTGCTTTGGTTCGACTGTTGTGTTAGAGTGCTGTAGATCTTGTTGGTGTTGCTGGGTGTAAGTTTCTCCCATGAGTTATTGGTTTTTATCTATCTATCTATTTATATATATCTATAGAGATATATATCTATATAGATATTGAATATTGAATTTCATTAAACAATGAAATTCAATATTCATTATTTGACATACTTGCTATCATGTCATTCATCATTGCTGCTCTTTTCCTCAGCTTTGCATTATCATATCTGGGTTCACATATTTATGCTGCAGAATCCCTAACTCCTCAGTATTAGAGATTCTTAAATCTCTCAGCACCTGATTTGAACCACCTGTCAGGTCATTCATATTTACCAACCATCACTATTATTTCATCCATATTCTCATCTCACCTCACCTTACTTCATTACCAGGGAGAGATGAGAGGAAGAGAGATAAGTGAGAGAACAAGGAAAGAGAGTGTTGGAGAGAAGAAATAAAAAAGAGAGAGAGAGTGTGTGTGTGTATGCGAGGGATGTAGGTTTATGTTCATATTACACTTTAAGGGAATAATTACAGTAGAAAGAGAAATAATTAAATAACAGACTTAATTGTTTCAATATTTCATCTCAGTTACAGAGACATCTTCAGGAATACAATGTTAAAATTGTAATAACACACACAAAAATACACAAGCAACAATAAGCTGAAGAAAAAAGATTAGAATAAATGAAGACTTAAGTTCTATGAGGGACGCTCCTCTATGGGTGCTGTTGGCTAGCCTTAGATGTTGGGCAGGGAGGCCTAAGAATTAGTTTCCCAAATTTTGGGAAGTTCAATATAACAATATTTATTAAGATTAGGCTGGTTTTTTAAGTCTGCTACTGATTCTAAAAAGAGCTTGTCAAGTGTGTATTTGCTGCAATGGAGCATGGTGGTTTTCTTCCATCTGATTCTATGCAAGGTATTCAAGGCATGGTCTGCTAGACCTGACTGGCCATACATAATTGAGGCAGCGGATGTATATTTTGTAAATAGGTGGATGTTAGAAGATCTCCCAGTCTGACCATAATATGATAAGTTGCAAGAACAAGGAACCTTGTAAACACTTGGAATAGAGAGGGGAGGAAGTAGATCTCCTTAGGAGAGCAGAGGGAAGCCAGCTTCAAATGAGATTTGAAAGCAGTGCAGAGATCATATTTCTTTCACGTTCTAGCTATTTTTTCTGAAAAGACCTGGATATAGTGAATAGGAATAGCATTACTGTAGTCTTTATGTTGAGAGGGATGTGAGGAGATGGAAAGGACATATAATTTGTAGATTATTTTGGAAATTGTATCCATTAGACAGGAAGGTTTGGCAAATAAAGGCAAGTTCTACTGTTTTAAGGGAAGCTTGGAGGAAGTAGATCTCCTTAGGAGAGCAGAGGGAAGCCAGCTTCAAATGAGATTTGAAAGCAGTGCAGAGATCATATTTCTTTCACGTTCTAGCTATTTTTTCTGAAAAGACCTGGATATAGTGAATAGGAATAGCATTACTGTAGTCTTTATGTTGAGAGGGATGTGAGGAGATGGAAAGGACATATAATTTGTAGATTATTTTGGAAATTGTATCCATTAGACAGGAAGGTTTGGCAAATAAAGGCAAGTTCTACTGTTTTAAGGGAAGCTTGGGTTGAACAGAGGCTGGAGGCTCTATTGACAAGGAGTTTGATGATCCCATATTCTTGAAAAGGGGGATAATGGGGAAAAGTTTATGCATGTATCTACCTGTAGGGTGAGTTTTCTTAAACTGAGAAAGAAAATGTACTATTGGGCAGACGTGATTAAAGTATCTAAAAAAAGGCAAGTTGTTGTTTTTCACTTTTTCAATAGTGAAGTGGATTCTGAGGTGTTGACTGTTGAGATGGAGAAGGAAAGAGTAATGTGCCTGAGCCATGTTGCTAAATAGAGAACAAATCATCAATATATTGTATCCTGGAAGTTTTTTCCCACTTAGTTAGACTATAATCAATTTTGTTTAATTCTTTATCCAAGTGTAAGCAAACAAAGTTTGCACCTGAAGTATCTTCAGGACTGAGCAACTCGTGGTAAAGGTGGACCAAGCTCTCATCACTCCCAGTCTTAGTATTTCCCATAATGCAAAGCATATCTCCTTATGGACATGTATAATGCTATGCATTAAGGGAAGGGCCACTACCCAGACTGATTTTGGCTTTTATTGAGGTCTCATCAGTGGGATCCAGAGGTGGTGATACTAAGGCAGAAGCAATGGGGAAGTCATATTTACCTATACGAGTTGCCAAAAGTTGTACCACCTTATTATAAAATTACTCTGGCTTTAGAGAAAGATGTTGGCAGTTTTTTCTCACTTGGTTAGACTATAGGTAAATATGACTTTCCCCCCATTGCTTCTGCCTTAGTATCACCACCTCTGGGTTTGGCTCCCACGTCAGTGGGAGCCAAACCCACTGATGTGCTTTGCATTATGGGAGTGATGAGAGCTTGGTCCACCTTTACCACGAGTTGCCTCAGTCCTGAAGATACTTCAGGTGCAAACTTTGTTTGCTTACACTTGAATAAAGGATTAAACTAAATTTATTATATTGTATCTTAACCAAACAGAAGGTTTGAAACTGACAGTATCAAGAGCATGTTTTTCAATATGCTCTATACAGAAATTGGGACAGAAGCAGGAGGAAGAGAGAGCCAATGGAAGTACCTTCTATTGCTCTATATAAGGTGCACTTCCAAGAGAAGTAACCAGTAAGGATAGCAAAATTTAAAAAAAAATCAATAGTGAGAGGGGGGGGAAGCATTTTTTAGTAAATTTAGAATGTCAGAAAGGGAATATTTCTGAATGAGGAAGTGACATCAAAGCTCACTATGATATCATTATTGTTTATAACTAAATTCTGGATTAAAGATTTTAAATGTGCGGAATTTTTTACAAAAGAAGGTGTGATCAGTAATTGGAATTAAAAATGAATGGAACTATAAAGAATGTAATGCATGAAGATTTGATGATAAGTGGTTAGAATGTTAGAGTACTTGTCTGGAGGAATATGCTCTATTGTTCGAATAGTAGAGAGCATCTTACCTGCCACAACAGAAACAACAGAGAGTGTTCCTCCTGACTAGTACTCCTCAAACATTCCCTTCTGCACATCACAAATCATCAAATCCTCAAATATGACACTCCTCATAGCTCTGTTCATTTCTTGTTCAGCTACAGTCCTCACATTTTTGCTCCTGCAACACTCTCACCCCCTCATTTTCTCACTTATCTGACTTCCTCTGATCTCTTTATCCCTTGCTCCTGTACTCTTGACTTTCTCTCTTTTTCTCCCATTCACTCTCCTTCTCTCATTCCTATAACTTTCTCTTCCTTATACTCATTTGTCTGACATCAATTAGCCTTTTAGTTCTCCTAATATTTCCCTTCATGCTCCTATCTTCCACTTCCTCTCTCAGTATCTCAATCTTCAACCTATCCTTCCTTGACATTCACCAAAGCAATCAACTGCTACAACTCCAGTCACACTTCCTAATGTTAAATCTATCACTACTCATCTCTCTCTCTCTCTCTCTCTGACAGAACTCACTAATTTCCTGTACCACTACTGCTGCTGCTACTAAAATAAGAGATACTGATATCAAAATCACCCAGCTCTTCGGATTGTCTATATTTCCTACATTTTAAACTGACAGCAAGTTCTATAACATGCTGCAAGTGCACCATTCTTCAAAATATTATATGATATCTGTGGAAAATGCACTCTTTAAACAGTGGTAAGTTTGACAACATGGTGAGAAGCAGTACAGTGGCTACCATAACTGAAAGAAAGAAAGAAATAGCACAACACATATATAGGCAGCATGCCAGAAAAAAAATTCAAACTCCAAAATCTTCAAAATGCAAACTTTCCACACTCAGTTACAACTAACTTAAGTAGGTTTACTCTAGATTTATGATAAAATCCCTAATCATTAATTATTTTGCTAGAATTTGCAGATGAGAAGCATACCTGCAAAATCTACTATGGGGTTTCAAATGTTATTTTTATCCCAGTTTACACATTGAAATGGGCCAGTGTTGGTAGTACTGCATAGACACGCACATGTGTATGCTTCTTCATGACTTCCTTTTGCAACTTCCAGGGATGGCTTCTTGTCCTCACTTCTTCCCCTTGTAAGAACTCCCCAGTGTCAGCCCTGTAACTCTCTCTCAACAGTTTAAATGTCTCAATCATATCCCTCTCCTTCTTCTATTTACCAAACTTTGCAATCCACATAGTGCTGGTTTAAGGCACCAGTCTCTTCAGAGGCATGGGTTTGATTCCCACCCCTGCCAAGTTTTTCAGAGCCTGTAGCTCAATGGAAGTGGTGTGTGCACTCCTCGGCTCTAAACCGTGCAAAGAAAGAGCTTCGCTAGTTTGATTCTAGTTGTTGACTAGAGGAACTTTCTGGTTGCCTGGCTAGCTCAGTTGGTAGAGCACAGGACTCTTAATCCCGGGGTTGTGGGTTTGAACCCCACATTGGATGCAATTTATTTTTGTCAGCCTGGTTGGTTGGGTGGTTAGCATATCCACTCTCCAGCTAAAAGGCTGCAGGTTTGAATCCCACCATGGGCATGGATGTTTGTAATTGTCTGTGAAAATACTAGTGGTGGGTGGTAGTGATGTTGGTGTAGATGATGATAGTAGTTGTGGTTGGTTATAGTTGGTGGAGACAGAGAGTTGTGAAATAGATGCCCTCCCTCGATAAGTCTTTGTACTCCCTGGAGGTGTGACAAATAATAATAATAATAATAACTAACATTGTACTATACAGTCCCGATATCATCTTTGTTATCTGCTTCTGAACTCTTATTTCCACACACACACACACACACACACACACACACACACACACACACACACACACACACACACACACACACACACACACACACACACACACACACACACACACACACACAGCAGAAGCTCCTTAATACAATGTTGAAGGAATTTTTAGCTTTTGTAATGATAAAGTCTGCCAAAAAATATGCCATAGCTTGACAGCTTTATTTGTAACATAGAAAAACTGTAGGCCTGTTTTAATAATACAAATTATTATTATTGCGGGTATCTCCATGGAGTCAGTAGACTCATCGCGGAAGACCCAAACTAGCAAAACAATATCTGTCATATCTCTTCTTGAATTCATTCAAGAAGAGATATGACAGATATTGTTTTGTCTGTGACGAACTCACAATTAAGTCAGGCAATGAATTCCACTCATTCACCACACTCCAGGCAAAAAAAAAAAAAAAGTTCTCACCTTTGAATAATATATTGTTTACATTTTATCTTATTTATAAGAGAAACCATGGGAAAAGAAACAACTGAAAAGATAACATATTCATTTTGGAAATCTTGGATATATTAATCTGGGTAGTTGCCAGCAGTGAGAGGACCTCTGTAAGAAAAGGGTATATGTGGAACTACAAGGGGGGGGGGTTGATTATGAAGAGCTCAGGAGACAGCTTGCAGGTGTAGCATGGAATGAGGAGTTAGCTGGAAAAGAGATCATTGCAGCTTGGAGGATTTTCATAAACTATCTAGTAGATACAATGTCTAAATGTATTCCAAGGGTGAGAAGGTTAAATGAGGTAGGTGTGAAATAGCAAGCAATACAGAGAAAAAGGGCATTATGGAGGCAGCATAAGAGAAGTGGAAATAACCAATTCCATGAGGACTACAAAGACCAGGCAAGGCAGGTGACTTGGTTGGTGAGGGTAGCTAAAGAGGGGTCTGAACAGCAGTTAGCTAATGAAGCCACAAAGAATCCTAAGGAGTTCTTTCGATATGTATCCAGCAAAAGAAAGAATGATTATGGAAGGATGACACTGATTGGAGAAAATGGTATAAAGAGAGCTGTTGCAGAAGGTGTGGTGGAGATACTTAATGAGCAGTTCATAAAGGTCTTTCAATTTTGTGAATGACTTCATGGAGAGATTGAAAGCAGTTGATGATGGAGAAGAGAGACTGACTGTAAGTGAGCAAGAGGTGTATGGAGAGTTGAGCAAACTAGATGTAAATAAGGCTGTGGGACTTCATAATATATCACCACGTATTCTGAAGGAATGTGCCAGGGAGTTTATGCTGGCCTTGACATTTTTTTTAATATGAGTCTTACACTCAGTCAAGTTCCTAAGGAGTGGAAGGAGGGAAATATTGTGCCACTTCATAAAGGAGGTGATAGAACTCAAGCATCAAACTATAGGCCTATCTCTGTGTCAGGTTGTAGTTAAGTTGTTGGAGAAACTTGTGAGAACTAGGATACAGAATTGGGTTGACAACAATATTATCTTTGATGGACAGCATGGATTTGCTAAAGGGAGGTCATGTTTTAGTAATCTACTTATTTATTACAATAAGGTAACTGCTTCCATGAACAGAGAAGAAAGATACACAGTAATATACTTAGATTTTGCAAAGGCTTTTGATAGATTACTGCATGATAAGTTGATAGTCAAACTGGAGTGGATGGGGTTGAATATTAGATTGGTGCATTGGATTGGAGACTGGCTATCTGATAGGTATCAACAAGTTGTGTATGGGGGAGCAATATCCAGGAAAAGGAAAGTTAAGTGGTGTGCCTCAGGGGTCTGTTTTAGGGCCATTACTGTTTAACTTGTATATTAATGATATCGGTGAAGATATTCAGTGTTTGCAGATGATGCAAAGTTGGGATGAACCATGAAGATTAGTGAAGATGTTGTGGCCTTACAAGAAGACTTGAATAGATTGAATGATTGGGCACGGAAATGGGGATGTGAGTTCAATGTTGCAAAATGTAAGGTTTTAAAATTTGGAAAACAAAAATGGGATGCAGAATTTATGCTTGGTGAGGATATATTGTCAGAGGTGGAGGAAATAAGAGTTCTGGGGATGATAGTGGATAAGGATCTGAAAATCAGGGGACACATAGCCACAATTGTGAAGACAACACAAAGGCTTCTGGGAATGATGCGGAGGACACTGACTTGTAGAAGTAGGGAGATTCTTGTTCCATTGTATAAGGCTTCGATTAGGCCACACATGGACTATTGTGCCCAGATTTGGTCACCTGGTTTTCAGAAGGATGAAGAGATGTTGGAGAGGGGTGACTGACTAAGTAGTGTCTAAGCTCTGGAATGTCGAGTATGAGGAAAGATTGAGAAGATGTAATTTGCAGAGTCTGGTGGACAGGAGGAAGAGGGGAGATATGATAGAGACCTACAAGTTATTAAGGGTTGTTATAGGATCAATTCTGGAGAGGTTCTACAGAAAATAGTGGGAGATCAGGGGAGAACCAGAGGTCATCCCTGGAAGCTGTATAAGGAGGGTGTGAGTAGGGAAGCGAGAAGCAGGATTTTTCATGCTGAGTTGTGAATGATTGGAATGCCTTGTCTGAGAGTGTGGTGTCTGCAGAGAATTTAAGTGTGTTTAAAGCATGGTATGATGAGCTGTGTGTTTGATGAAAGGACCTCCTAGATGAATCTTCGACTCCATAGGGTCTTTGGTAATAATAATAATAATATAATGTAGTATCACCTAAATTTTGTGATTCTGATTGATGTATTAATATTAAAGAAAACATGAAAACAATCAATAATTTAAAAAATTAATCTAATTTTAAAAATTTTATTACATTTGCATAGATTTTGGCTAATATGCATTCTTAAGTATACCATAGACATCATCAACTACAACAGATGTTTCATTATCAACATTACTGCAAGCCAATACATTCTGGATTTCTTTTCTTTTTTTTCAGACAACACACCACGTTTGCTTCTTCCCTTTCATCACTGGTAACAAAAACTACACCATTCTGCTTAGTGATCAGTGTCCTTCTGGTGTTGACATTCCTGAATTAGCATCAACATCATCCTCATTAAATTCCCTATCCATATGCTTCTTAAATCTCTAATTCCTCAATTCACATTTGATTATTATTATTATTATGATTCAGGACCTCCATGGATTCACAAGACTCATTGTGGAAGGCCCAACCTAGAAAGCACAAAGTCTATCATACCACTCCTTCAACTCATTCATTGTTTGTGATCTCACAAAACTATCAGGCAATGCATTCCACTGTTCAAACACCCTCTATACAAACAAACCACTCCCCACGCCTTTTGCAACTTCCAGGGGATGGCTCCTTGTTCCACCAAATGTAAGAACACCCCAGTGTCAACCCTGTAACTACCTCTCAACAGTTTAAATGTCTCAATCATATCACCTCTCCTTCTATCTACCAAACTTTGCAATCCACAATGCCTCCTCATAACTAAAAATGTACAGTCCTGATATCATCTTTGTTATTCGCCTCTGAACTCTTTCGAAGGGTAACTTATCCTCTTCAAATCCTCGGAACCAAATCTGAGCACAATAGTCCAGATGTGATTTGTTCAGGGCTTTATAGAATGGAATGACAACTCTTTTATCTTTGCTGGTCAGTGTCCTTCTCAGTATTGCAGCAATCCTCTGAGTTAGCTTCACCACCTTTGCAATATATTCCCTTAATTTCAGGTTTCTATCAATCATCATTATCCCCAGATCTCTTGCTTCCCCTACTACCTCCAACAGAGTATGCAGTCTCCTGTCCATTTTTATTCAAAATCATCTTGAAGGGCTACCACATCTGCACTATTATTAAGAACGCTTCCCTCATATCATCTGCAAACAACTGAATATCCTCCTGCAATCCACTGACATTTTCAGTGACATAAAGGTTAAGGAATACATGTCCCAGTACTGATTCCTGTTGGATCCCACTGGTAAACTTCTCCTTCCTTGATACAGTTTCCCCATACACAACTCTCTGATATCAATTAGACAGCCAATCACCAGTCCAATTCACTAACCTGACATTCAAATCCATGTAGTGCAACTTAAATATTAGCTTAATGTGGCATTGTCAAATGCCTCTGTAAAATCCAAAAAATTGGAAGAATATGCCTTTCTCTGATCAACTGCTCTTGTCGCTTTATTATAAAAGGAAATCAGATTATTAAAACAAGAGCGCTCCTCCTTAACAAATCCATGTTCCACATATAATATTATCTTCATCTGCCCAATGCTGTAAATGATCCCTGAACAATTTCTCCAAAATCTTAACAACTACTGATGAAATACAAACTGGTCTATAATTTAACACTTCCATTCTACTACCAATCCTCATACACTATCTTACCCTCCTTCCACTTCTTGGACACCTTTCCCATGACAAGACTTTCATTGAAAAGCATATCAACTGAGCTGTCAGTTCTTTAGTGCATTCTCTCAAAATCCAGGGCAAAATCCTATTCAGTCCCATTGCTTTATTGACATCCAGCATACTCAATATTTGAAACATGCTCTCCTCTTGCATTTCTAAACCTCTAACCTGCCCCATCCTTCTATATTACAACCTGCTGAAATATCCAAATAAAGTGTTCATTGAGCAATTCCACTATGTCCTTTGTATCAGTCACTCTACTCCCATTTTTATCCAACAATATCAATCTTCCACAATCATTCTTCCTTCTACTGGCCATATAACGTAAGAATTTCTTAGGATTTTCTTTGGATCTTAGAGCAAATCTCTTCTCATATTCCACTTTTGCCTTCCTTACCATACTAGTCACTCTCCTGGCCTATGTCTTATATTCTTCATGCATCTGCTCTCCACTTCTCTCCTGATATCTCTTCCATAATCTCGTTTTCACCTGCAGTTCCTGTTTGATATTGTTTGTCATCCACTTTACACCAAATCATGTTCTTTTTCACTTGTGTATAGAACTTGCCATTGCTGCTAATAAATATTTCTTCACTAGTTCCCAAGCACTGATGATATCTCATCCTTCCAATTTCTCCATCCATGGAACTGCCCCAAATTGATTTCTAAGATTATTATAATCACCTACCTTATAATTCCACCTTCCTTTCTATGTGTGATACTCCTACATGTCTATTCATCTTCCAAGTCAAAACCACATGGTTACTCTCTCCAACCAGGGGCAGAGATGCCACTTCAGTTATAATCAGATCTACTGATGCTATGATGAAATCCAAAACTCTCAAATCTCGTGTCCCTTCTACTACATGTTACCTATGACATTTGTCCCTCAAGAATTTCCAGAAATTCCATTCCCTTAATGCTACATGCAGTTTCCTCTCCCCAATCAATACTGCTATAGTTAAAATCTCCCATAACAATCATTCTTTTTGCACTCACCAAGCTCAACTGCCTAAAGATCTGCTCTTCACTCTCTATGCTCCCTGACTTATAGCAACACCTCACTAAACATCCTGTCCAGTTGACCTCCACCTCACACCATATGCTCTTGAAAATTAGTGCCATTGCTATTCAAATCCTCTACTCTGAGAGGACACAGCTCATCAGTTATCATAAGCAGCACTCCACCAGTGCACTTTCCCTTCCTATCCTGCCAAAAAATGCTATATCCTGCTTCTTCTATTCCTGTCAGTATCCACCATCCACCTTGATAATTCTAGTTTCTGTGCATCAGCATACTGACTCACTGGCTTGTTTGAAGAACAAATTCTCTACAAATGCCTACATCCTTCTTCATTCGAATGCAAGCTGTCTTCTGCATAAAGTTTCTTTCTGTCCTCAAATGCTTTCCATGCATCCACATAACCCAAGCCTCTCTTTCCACAAATTCTGGCTATCATACTATTCATTATTGATGCTCATCTCCATAGCTCTGCATTCTTATAACTGGGCAATTCACTATCTTCCCTCTCTCTCTCTGTTTTCTTCCATACAACCTCAAGTATGAACCTCAGATCTTTTGCCACCTGATTCACACTGCCTATCAAGTCATTCGTGTCCACCGTCACAATCATCTCATTCATTCTTTTGCCTTGCTTACTATTATAGTCATATTATCTACCGTTCTTCTAGGCAGACACTCCTCTGGCATTCTCTCTCTTGTACACAACGGCTCATCGAGTCACAACATTACATCTCTTAGCACTCTGTTTCTTTCTTTCTTTCTCACCTGCATCTCTCTCTCTCTCTCTCTCTCCTCTGACACTTTCTCTCCTTGCTTTCCCACTTACCTGCTGTCCTGTCATCTCTACATCCATGATTCTGCACTGTTTTGCTTTTCTCTCATTCTCTCTCTTTCACTGGTTTTCCTATTCTCTCCATTTCTATCATCCCTATAGCTCTCTCTCACTCCTATTCTGATTCATTTTGCATTCATTGTTTCCAGTATCCTAATCTTTTCTTTCATGCTTCTCAACTCTTTCCTGATACGTTCCACTTCTTCTTTCGGCGTATATATCTCTCTGAAAGCTACCTACTCTTTCTCGACATTCATCTTCTCAGTCAACACCATCTTTCAAAATTACTACACTCCTTACTTTTATATTCACATTCACATGCTACTCATATTATCTCTCTTGGTCAGTATTCACCCATTCTGTCATTGCCAAGATTAATTATGCTAATTTCTAAATCACAAAGTTCTTCCCATTTTCTACATTTTATGCAGGCATGCACTACCTTGTCTCTCACCCTGCTACATTTCTAATTGTCAGGATGAGTATATACTACAAGTACCTTATACCACAAAATTCCATAGTATGCTGTGCAGAATGTAGTCCTTAAATAGTGGAGGCCTCAGTTAAGCCATTATTCAAACAATAAATTTATTTCAAGAAATGTCCTTCTAATTTCAAGATTGTACCATGTATTGCATTAGCCATACAAAATTGCAGAATTTATTACTCAGAGGATAAAAATAGTGTGCATAATGCAAATGAATGAAATCTGGATTAAATACATATATTTACACAGAAAATCATATGCTTCAGCAGGTAAATGTACATGCTTCATATAAATCACTTGTATTAGCATGATTATTACACTTGAAAATAATATCTTTTTATATATATATAGGCATTAGTCAAAGATTATAGGCATCAGTGAAACCTGGTTGACAGAGAATGATATTACAGAGATAGAATACAAAAAATATTTATTGTATTTCCAGGGAGAATAGAGGGGAAAAAGACAGGAGGTGGGGTATTGCTGATAATAGCTGAAGAATTACAACCAACAAAATTAGAAGTTAAAGATGATTTTAGGTTTGGGGGGGAGATGGTTCATTTGGGACTGTCTGGTGCGAGATAGAGGCCAACAGGACAAAATACATTGTTGGGTGCTGCTACAGACCAGGGGGTCCACAGAAGGATGTAAATGGCATGTATCAGCAGATTAGCATAATGAGTTCAGGATGAAATTATTACGAGAGACTAACTATGGGGACATAGACTGGAGGGGAAAAAAGGGGACATGGCAAGATGGAAATGGAATTTATACAGTTGCTAAGGGATAATAATACATGAAACAATATGTTATAGAGGATTATAGATAAAATCTATTATTGTAGATATATCTTCTGATAAAAGCATCAGAAGAAATATCTATAACCAAAGTTGGCACTGTGCCTACAATTGGGGGAGATTAACCATGCATTCCAAGAAAGTTGCCAAACATGTGGAATTCTCTGTCAAGAAAGGTTTATGCTGAACTATAAAGCTGCTAATTATGACAAACTTAGGAGTCATCTTAGAGCAGTGTCATGGCTTAAGACAACTAGAAGGAAAAAATATGAATAGTGCATTGGAAGTGGTTAGAGATTGTTTGAAAGAAGCAGTATCAGACTGCAGACCACTGACGAGACATCAATAAAGGTCGAAACCAGTCTGGGTAGTGGCCCTTCTCTTAATGCATAACATTATACATATCCACAAAGAGATGTGTTTTGCATTATGGGAGATACTGAGATAGGAGTGATGTTAGCTTGGTCCACCTTTGCTACGAGTTGCCCGTTGTTGTACTACCTTACCTCAGTCCTGAAGATATTTTCAGGCGCAAACTTTGTTTGCTCACACTTGGATAAAGGATTAAACTAAATTTATTATAATCTAACCAAGTGAAAAATAAACTTTCAATAAGGTTCATTCCATAGACCAGCTACCATCTTGGTCACCTCTGGATCCTCTCTACCTCCTCCTCATTACCAAGAAACCCTGGTACCCAGATCTGTGCACAGTAGTCAAGATGGGATCTTATCAAGGCTCTGCTTGTCAAAGTATTTTTCAGTAACCAAGTGATCTGATGAGCTGTTTTAGCCACTTTTGCTATGTGCTCCTAAACTTTAACTCCCTATCCACTAACACTTCGAAGTCTCTGGCTTCGTCAATTTTCTGGAGTATGGTGGGTCCACCAATGTGATATACTGATGATAATCTTTTCACCTCAAAATGCATAACCTTACATTTTGCCACATTAAACTGACATCCATTCTCCTTAGCCCAGTCTGCCAATCTATCCAAATCATCCTGCTTTGACATCATGTGTATTCACTATTGCTCTACCCAACTTTGCATCTTTGGAAATTCATTTATGCCATATAGAGTGCATTCCTGCAATGAGTCCTTGATTTCACAGAGGTGTCATAAAAATAATCTTTATGAAATAAACTGGGGGGAATGTAATAAAAGAAATAGTGATTGAACAAAAAATGGCTACAAATGAATTTTAATAATTTATTGGAAATGAATTAATTATATTACATGTAGTAATTTAAGTTTTTTTATTTTGTATATCACCACTTCAACAGTATATGAATTATATTATGTAATCTGCATTTGAATTATTAGTAAATATATCTGTTCTTCCAAAAAGACTACCAATTATCAGTTATTAATTATAACTGATAATTAATAACAATAAATTTAAACCAATAATAAAAATAAACATTTTTAATAAATATAATAATAATGACAACATAACATATATTATGCTGGTACTTACCAAAAAATTCAAGTACTTGAGGCATATATGTACAACAGAAATGTCAAAATTTAACTGTCAGAATTCTGCATTTACTTCCACTTGATCAACAAGAACACAATGCACTTTACCAGAAGCTGCATAAAACAATGAATGGAATCAAAATCACAATACTATGTTTTATTTATTATGAGGATATGCAAAGAGACAATGGTAAGCTGCTGAGCACTAGCACATCCAGTGGTGTACAAGAAAAACCAAAAATTAACTGGAAATGATGGTAGACAATTGTTATAGAAGGAATAATATAAATAATTACTTAGTACTCAATAATTTATTATTTTTATGACTCATTTTGATTTTATTGGGTGTTTGGGGTGCCAAAATGAAGGATAAAAATGAGGAAATACCTTTATTTTGACACCCCAAACAGTAGCACCCACCACTGCAATGCACTCACCCCACTCACCATGTTTCATTAGCCCAATCTAGAAGACAAATGCATTGCTAAGGATCCTGAAGTATGATCACATGGCCTTAAACAAGAACCAGGACATCCTATTATATAACATTTGGAAGTTCCTTATCTGAGCATGCAACATATCATGCCTCTATTATGCTAGTAATAGCCATCTAATAAACTTCACTAAACAATGAATGGCTAACCCTTGACATGTCAAATGACTATTGTGGCTACTCCATGCTTATGAATTTTGAAAAAAAAAAAAAAAAATTGCTGTTTAGAAATTCTCAGACATTTTTTTATATTCTGTACTATGTTAACCTTCCTGAAATTTTTAGTCATTAGAGACAGTGAAAGATACAATTTTTGTGACTGATGTCAATCCCATGCTCTGCTAAACTAGATTTCTCAGATGTCCCATTCATACTAGCCATCAATGGTATTTTTTTTTTGTCACCCACATATCATTTTCTTACATCTTGTTGTTCATTATACCTCATTATCATCATATGGTTCATAATATTTTTTTTTAAAAAATCCATTATTAGCATTCTACCTTGTTTTAACTAGCTTAACACTGAAGATGATCAGTTAGTAACATCTTAAAATATCTGTCAAAAAATAAAGTTTTATTTGTATTATATTCTTGTCTCCATGTGTGTGTACAACGTTCCTTCATATCTTGCCACTGAGTCTCCAAAGGTTTGGTCCTTCTTTTCAAAATCTTTCATTTTTTTCTTGAATAATATTTTAAATCATAATCGGCTGTGGATAGTTTCCATTTTGAGGGTTAGAGTATATTTTTTTAGTGTATCTTGTCAGTGCCTTTGTGCTGTATTTATATAATGGTGGCTGACATAAGTCTGTTTGTCAAAATGTTATTGCCCAGCCTGCTGCCCACTGCTTACCCCAAATCCATCTTGAGACTGGCAATTCTTGGATGTCATTTCTTGCAGGCTACTCTCTCAATCTCCGACCACAATTTGAAGTTTAACAAATTAATATCATAACTTCCAGACTGCCAATGCTATATTTTACACCACATATTTAGCAGTTAGAAATGTGACCTAAGAAACAGGGGAGTGCATGTCTGCATAAAATGTAGGAAATGGCAAGAGCTTAGTGACATCGATTTAAGTGGCTATGGTAGCAGTGTGTCACAAATGAGAGAATGCGATATTGTATCAGGCAGTGTGATAGATTTAGAGGATGGTAACAACTGAATGGGTGAATGTCAAGTGAGAGTAGGTAGCTTGGAAGGGGGGGGGAGAGAAAGAGAGAGAGAGAGAGAGAGAGAGAGGTGAAGTGGAAAATATGAAAAATGAGTTCAGAAGCATGAAAAAAGAGATTACGAGACTTGAAAGGCTAACTGATAAGAAGTGAACAAGACATGGAACGGGAAAGAGTTATGGGAATGATTGAAAGAGAGAGAATAGAAGAAGGAGAACAAGAAAAACTGAGAGGAAGGCAAGTAAGTGGGAGTGCAAGGAGTTTGAGAGAGAGAGAGAGAGAGAGACGGAATGCATGTGTGTGTGTGTGTCAGACAAGAGAACGTGAGGGATGCAGGTGAGCAGGAAATTAATGGAGCAATGAGAGATGTGATGTATGATTCAGAGTTCAAAATACAAGCTAGAGAAGTGGTTGTTTGAAATAATGATAGATAGCATGAGTATGGTAATTAAATGAGGTGAAACAGTCGATGAGATGATTGTGAGGGTGGGTACAAATAATCTGAGAGACAGTGGGAAATGGATAGTGAGAGATTTGAGGTTTATGCTTGAGGTTGCATGGCAGAAGAGTGTGAGAAGGAGATAGTAAACATGTTACCTAGATATGATCATGCATTCTTGCTATTGTGTCATTCATAAATAATGAATGGCATAATAGCAAGAATACACTGAAAGAGAGGCTTGGATTATGTGGATGCTTGGAATACATTTGAGGATATATGCAAGAGATGGACTGCATTTGAGTACGCATCTGGAAAGAACATTGTTCTCAGGGCAAATGAGAGTATTAGTCCGAGAAAACTAGAGTCATCAGGATGGAGGGAAGCATGGGTGGCCTCTTGTAAGAATAGACACTGGGAAAATGGCAGAACATATGGTGTTATGCAGAGTCAAATAGAGGTTGGAAGGAATAATAATAAGTATAAAAATACTGACAATGCATTGACGTTTTTTATACAAATGCCAGCAGTATTAGGAATAAAGGAATTAGTGGCATTGATGGCCTCAGTCGGTCTGAAGATTATTGGGATCAGTGAAACATGGTTGATGGAAGATGATATAGTGACAGAAGCAGAAGGGTACAGCAAATTTTGGCAGGACAGGAAAGACAAATGTGGTGGTAAAGTACTGCTTAATAAGTGATGAGTTGTGTCCTCTCTGAGCAGATGATTTGGATGGAAATGACAGTAATGGTTTTTTAGATTATACGGTGTGAGTGGGAGTGGCAGGACAGGAATATTTAGTGGGATGTTTGATTGGCTGGTTGGTTTTTGATTTATTGGCACAAGGACAGCAAAGATCATACTGCACCATAGCAAAAGTTACAGCAGTATATAGATATTAACAGTCAGAAATAAATTAATAAATAATATTTATGTACAAAAATTAAGTTAAATAATGCAATATTTACATATAAATAAAATTTATAATCAAATGTTCAAAAAATTTATTATGCAATTTGTTTGAGTCTGATAGTACATGGCTCAGTTACATAGGTAAAAATTTCATTCCTCTCTCATGTGAAGTGCCAGCACTCCACCAGAATATGACTAACGGTAAAATGCACACTACATTTTTCACACATAGATGGTCATCAGCCCTCAGTAAATAAGAATGTGTAAGATGACTGTGATCTATGCAAAGCCTAGCAAGAATAACTTTCTCTCATCTGTTTCTATGTTGACCAGACTGCCAGTGCTTGATTTCAGGCTTAATATCACATAATTTGTTTGTCAGTGCTTCCTACCATGGTGACTTCCAATGGGCAATTAGCTTTGATCTTATAAACTGGCTGTAGTCTGTATACAATACTATCAAACAATAAATTTGAACTACTATGAGCTAATCTAGCAGCTGCATCTGTAGTCAAATCAGGGGCGAATGCTGGTCTTGAAATTTGCGCTTGCTTTTGTTATCATTCAGAGAGTGAGAGGTGGGACTGAAGTCTGATTATCGGAATAATGAATTACTGACCATTTAAAACTATATACAGGTAACCCTCATATAACGTGGTACTTATACAATGCGGTTTCGATATAACGCGGTCTACAAATTGTAGTAACCCTTGTTGAATGTGCTACTTATACAACGCAGTTTACAAACTGTAGTAACTCTTTATCTTTTCATATATTTTTCAATGTGTGACTTAAAAATCAAATTTTATTATTATTATTATTATTTAGGCCTCCAAGGAGCCAAAAGACTCATCGCAGGAGGTCCCTCCTAATCACACCACTCCTTAAACTCACTGACCGTTCTCGCTCTAACCAATCTATCAGGCAATGCATTCCACGGTTCAACAATCCTCCATGCAAAGAAACCACTCCTCACCCTCTTGCTCACAGTTTCCTTTCGTAACTTCTAGGGATGGCCTCTTTTCATCACTCCTTCC
This sequence comes from Typopeltis vanoorti, assembly GCF_054136105.1. Taxonomy (NCBI): domain Eukaryota; kingdom Metazoa; phylum Arthropoda; class Arachnida; order Uropygi; family Thelyphonidae; genus Typopeltis; species Typopeltis vanoorti. The sequence goes on from NC_143559.1 coordinate 64,974,727, forward strand.
TGCTGTTCAACCAAGCGAAAGAACTCCCCAGTGTCAACCCTGTAACCACCTCTCAACAGTTTAAAAGTCTCAATCATATCACCTCTCCTTCTTCTATCCACCAAACTCTGCAGTTCACATTCCCTCAGCTGATCATCATAACTAACATGTCTTTGTTATCTGCCTCTATACCCTTTCCACAGTTAATTTATCCCCTTCAAATCCTGGGGACCAAATCTGAGAATAATAGTCTAAGTTTGGTCTGATCAGGATCTTATACAACGGAATAATAACTCTTTTATCTCTGCAGGTACGCTTCCTTCTCATTATTGCAGCAATCCTTTGTGTTACCTTCACCACCTTTGCAATATGTCCCTTGAATTTCAGGTTTCTATCAATCATCAACCCCAGATCTCTTGTCTCCCCTACTTCCTCCAGTATATATCTCCTCCAATAGAGTATGCAGCATCCCATCAATGTGTCCCAAACCTCAAGACCTTACATTTTGCTGCATTAAACCGACACCCCCATTCATTTGCTCATCTGTCTAGCTTATTCAAATCCTCTTGCATGACTACCACATCTGCACTATTACTAATAACCCTTCCCAGCTTCACATCATCTGCAAACAACTGAATATCCCCATGCAATCCACTGACAATGCCATTGATATAAAGGTTAAAAAATATAGGTCACAGTACTGAGCCCTGTGGGACCCCACTTGTAACTCTCTGTCTCCTTGAAACTGCCCCACCATACACAACTCTCTGATACCTATTGGACAGCCAATCCTGAATCAAGTTGACCAACCTGACATCCAAACCCATGTGCTGCAACTTAAATATCAGCTAATCATGTGGCATCCTGTCAAATGCTTTCGCTAAATCCAAGAAAATGGCAATATATGCCATTTTCTTGGATTTAGCAAAGTTACAAATGCATCTACTGCTTTTGTAACTTTATTATAAAAGGCTAGCATATTACTAAAACAAGAGCACCCCCTCACAAATCCATGTTGACTCTCACAGATAACATTACCGTCATCTGCCCAATGCTGTATACGGTCCCTCACTAATTTCTCCAAAAAAATTAATGAGGGACCTCACTAATTTCCCTCACCTTTTATCTTCATTAAATTTGCATCCGCCCGTATCGCATGCAGTTATTAACATAGTATATAAGTAGCGAATTTATATTAGGGGAAATATCCTTTAGCACACATGTACGTCAATTGTTTACCGTATAAAGTGTTTATTGTTGAAAGTTGTCTTCGTTTTCTGCCAGGAAAGCGCATTAAAAATCATAAGTGTTAATCTCAAGCTGACACTTTATTTTTTGGTGAGTTACATAGAATATGTAATGCTTTTTTTATGTAAAAAATTTTTTTTATAGTAATGGCCATTTAGAGCACTTTTGCGATATGGTTGAAAATGAAATTAGGGAATTAACTGATGGAGAAATAGATTTAAATGAGGAGGAGCTGGTAGAGTTAATAGATGACATCAAACCAAATGGCGGGAAAAGTTCTGCCGAAGATTCTGATTGTGATGAGGAGGAACTGGTACAGTTAATAGATGACGTTGAACCAAATGGCAGGGAAAGTTCTGCCGAAGATTCTGATTATGATGAATCCATTAAAGAATTTAATTTAAAGAAATTAGCAGAAGGATTGAACTTGGCAAGAAAGTTATTTTATGGATAATGATCTCCCAATGGAGCGCTCCGGAAAATTCATGAGACAATTGGATATTTTTTTAGCTCCGTATTATGAACCTAATAAAAAATTGCAGCATAGTGGTAAGCAAGACTTTATTACTGACTTCTTGATAACTAAACCAACCGAAGTATGCAATGAGAATTATACAAATGATGTCCAAGACTCGTAAATAAAGAACATCTACGAAATGTTAGTTTTGAAGCGAGTGATGACGATTAAACTATACACTTTATTTTATTTTGCTTAAAACATTTATGTATTATGTGCAATGAAGTTTACGTACAATTTATAATTTTTTATAATTTTATACTATGTATTTGTTTCATAGTTTATTTGTTTTCTTGACTTACATGAATTACCTGAATTAAATAAAAATATTTTTTGTTGGATATGTCATTGTTTATATAATCTTAAAAAAAAAATACGATTTTGGAACCTAACCCTACTTTTTCTATGTGATCTGAGTCTCGCATAACGCGATTTATATAATGCGGCATTTTTGTGGAACCTAACATCTACATTATACGAGGGTTACTTGTATTTAGAAATTTATGTATATTTAATTATACAAATAAAACATTTCTTTTACAAATGATATTCTATCTTTTTCAATTTAGCCACTTGAATACAAATTTACTCTACGGTTCTTCTTTATGAACTGGTCAATAACATCGTCATAAAAAGTTGGTTGTAACTTAATTTTCCTAAGCAACATGCACACTTGTAAAGGCTGGTTGAAGCTCATTGGCTAGAGCTACTTTTACTGCATATGGCCTTGTGTTTAAGACGACGTGAAGGGAGCGGAAATGATTATGTGCAAGCATGAAATCACAGTGCCGCAGCGAGGACCTGCAAGCTCCTACAACCGAGCAAGCCAAGGTAGCTTTGACTAGATGAGCAAGCATCGGCCTTCCTTGTACAATGCAAAGCTCAATTATTGCCGCACTGGATGTGGATTACACACACAGGAGAGTAGATTGTCTGTAAATAACTCAATGAGTCTGTATAATCTGTATAATTACACATTTACGATAGCGGTTTTCTTTTATTTGCACTTGTGCATATATATTCTACAACTCTGCTGGGGTGGTGGATGGCATTGGTGTAGATGTGATGATGAGGTAGTTGCAGTTCAATGTAGTTGGTGGACTGAGTGGTGTAGACAGAGAGTTGCAGAATAGTGTCCCTGGAGGTGTCACGTAATAATAATAAGAATAATTACTGCAATCATGCGGGAAGTGGTTGGAGATAGTAATATCAGGAAACACAGCAGCACACACCCAACAAAGATCTCTGATCTTAAACTATCAGTATCAGTGGTGGCTCGTGGATTGAAATCGTGGGGGTGCTGCAACTTTCGAATGTACACACTGTAAGTACAGTGTACGTTCGAAATATGTAAGTACAGTGTATGTGTTTGGATAAAATATCAAAATTATGGTAAAAATTTAAAAAAAAATTAAACATGAAAAAATATTGTTTATTATTGATAAAATTATACAGTTTAGTATAATTCAAAATAACTTAATAAATAAAATCCATTCCTTTAATTGTAATTAAAGGAATGGATTTAAATTGTAATGTCCAAATATTTAAAGAGACAGAGTCACTATGAACACTCTACTACTGATGCAAACTATATAAACAACAGTGGAACTGCGCGACAGACAGTGCCGCATTAAAGTAATAGCTCGCATCTCACTATGACGTGCATATGCTTGCGCACATAGCAATATGACACTGTGGTAAATACAGTGCTGCTAGTGTCCTTTGCCCTCCTAAGTGCTATAAGATGGATTTTTACTATTTTTTATACAAAATAAGAGAATTGTATAGGATTGTTGATGATAAAATTAAATATTACAAACAAATATAAGTAAATTAATTCTAAATTAATATATTTAGATATCGAGAAAAATTGGGGGTGCTGCAGTTCCGCCATGCCTATGCACGAGCTGCCCCTGATCAGTATAGATGGGCAAGAAATCAGAGTGGGCTGCCTGCTCTGTGTGCATTAAACAATTGCAGGTATACAGATGATGGAGTATGAGACTTCTATAGTTGACAAAGTGAGAGATTGCAGGATGGAGTGTAAACCTGCCATGGAGAGATGCTGTTATGTTTGGTGCAGGCAATGTTGTCAACATTCATGCCAACAGTTTGCATAGTCTCTTTAACATGCATACCAAAAGGACATATGGCAGTCTGATGTGATATTGAGCTTCCTAACACAGAGGAAAGTGGTGTTGTCTTTTAATTATGGTATTCATTTGCTTCAACATAAAAACAACATAAAGAATCCAATTATGAGCATTATTGTGTCTTGCAGAACCTTAGACTTGGTCTCAAGTCTAAGGTTCTGCAGAGCACAATATTCAATATTCACAAGGTTCAATCCAGCTTTTGAACATCTAAGTGCACAATAAAGATGAAGTAACAAAGATTGATTTGAGCCCCATTCAGTAGAGGATAGAGTGAATGAGATTCAATGTTCTCTTGCACTTTACTCTTAGTTGACAAATGTGTCCAAGGAATGTAAGTTTTCTATCAAAGATAAGTCCCGAGAACTTGGCTTCTGTTGCTACTGGAATAACAGTTTGAGTCATTATTAATGCTGGATCTGGGTGAAGACTGCGTTTTCAACAGAAGTTTAAACAGACAGTTTTTTCTGCTAAAAACCTGAATTACTAAGAGCCCATCGAGAGAAAAAAACGACCAACTGCTTGGTGAAGATGTTTTGCGATTATCTTCATGTTAAGAGAGTGACAGTAAATTGTAAAGTCATCAACATATAGAGCATTGCTTACAGTGGGAGGAAGCTGTTCAGTGACTGAGTTAACTTTCATAGCAAAAAGTGTCACACTTAAAACAGAGCCTTAAGGAACACCTTGTTCTTGATAATATCTTCAAGACAGTGCACTTCCCACTCTTACTTGGAAAGCTTGCCTGGACAGAAAGATTTTTATAAATACAGGAAGATGCCCTCTGAGACCTACGTTATAGAGGTCTTTTAATATCTCATAATATCATGAGCTTTTTCCATGTCAAATAACACTGAAACCAGATGTTCTTGCTTCTGGAATGCATCTTATATACAAGTTTCTCAACAGATGAAATAATCCAAATATCAAACAATCTCCATGAAAGCCATATTGTGTACTGGAAAGAAGATTGTTACTTTCTAAATACCAGAAAAGTCTGCATTAACCATTTTCTCTAATATCTTACTAAGTCTTCTGGTCAGAGCAATAGGTTGATAATTCTATGCTTGTGTTGGATCCTTTCCTGGTATAGTAATGACAACTGACTTAGTCCAAGAATCCAGGAACTCTTCCTCTGCAAGTATTCTGTTCTATATTAAGAGAAGGAGATCCATAGAAGTTGATGGTGTTTTATCATTTCATAACGGATATCATCAGGACCTACTGCACTAAGGTGAGATAGTAAAAGAGCTTTTTTTAAGTTCTTCTTTAATAAATGTCTGATTGTATGGCTTCAACCCATTAGTAAAAAAATTTAGGCTCAGTTTCTCTTGTTGCTATTTCAGTATTAAAATTTCAGGATATGAAGCTGTTGCTGAGATTCTAGCAAAATTTTCTCCCAAAGTGTTTGCAGTAGCTTTGGGATCAGCAGCAACAACACATTCTACAGTCATAGGTAGACAATGGCATGTTCTGTATCTACCTTTCATTTTCCCAATTTTATCGTGTACAATATTTACATCTGTTGTTTGATTAATTGATGAGGTAAATTGGATCCAAGATTGTTTTTGACTCTGATGTCTTGCATAACATTCTTTGGCCCAAGCACACTTATAAGCTAATAAGTATGATGTGGCAGAGTATATATATGAAATATATCCCATGCTCTGTGTTGATCTTTTTGTTGGCTGCCTGGTATTCTGGAATCCACCAAGGATTTGGATAGAGTGGAAATCATGTGATTTTGGAATTGAGGCTAGTGCGGCATGGACAATGCAATCTGTTACATACTTTACTGCTTTATTGATAAGGTGTTTGACTGACTGTATCAGCATTAATTTTGCAAGATGGGAAAAAAAGTATTCCAGTCAGCCTGGTCCATTTTCTATATGAGCATTCATGTAGAAGAACATGGTTCTTATTATTATTCAGGCCTCCATGGAGTCAAAAGACTCATCGTGGGAAGACATTGTGCAAACTATAGGAAAACTATCACTTCTGTAGATGTTATCTTTGACATCCTGCATGAGCAGTGGAAAAATGAGAGTGATTGTAAGATCTATTGCAGAATATGAGCAGGTAGGCATATGAAAGAAAGTATTCAGTCTATTAGTCAAAAGAGAGAGAGGTTGTTATCGGCAAGGTTTTGTTCTATGATACAACCTTATCCATTTCTGTTGGCACTATCCCACGGAATGATGTGCCCATTAAAGTCACCCATAAGTAGGGGCTCAGGCAGTTGCAAGATAAGGTTATCAAGATCAGTTTCATTTAACTCAGCACTCAGTGGTAAATAAACTAAACATAATGTAATAAGAAATCCCATGGAAAGGCAAATTGCTACTGCTTCCACAGCAACATTAAGTTGGAGATGATGGAAAGATGTATGACTACCCACTAGAATAGCTATTCCTTTATGAGCAGGACCACCTCCAGTTCTGTCCTTACATACAACAGTGAAATTCCTTAAGGTAGGGTCATAAAGAAAGGTCTGTGTTTCTGAGCAAAATTTTGATATCATCTCTCTCTCTCTCTCTCTCCCCTGCTTGTTAATGTGTTCTTCAACCACCAGGTAATCTGATATGCTGTTCTGATTACCTTCACAATAAGTCTTCTAAATTTCAATTCCCTGTCCACAATCACAGCCAAGTCCCTGGCCTCATCAGTTTCTTGCAGTTCAGTTCCATCAATACAGTATGCAGCTTCTGATCTGTTTCCAAAGTGCATCACCTTACACTCAGTCACATTAAACTGGCAGCCATTGCCTATGCTGCTAATCTGTTTAAGTCTTCCTGCAGGATGTGTGCATCACCTTCATTTACCAACTGAGTTTGGGAAGTATGGACAGCCAGTGTCAATCTCTTCCTCTGGTAAAATATTCAATATATCTGATATGTCAGGGTCAATTGGCAAGTTTAGTTTACTTTCAGTGGATCCCAAAGTATCTATTTTTTTTCTGTGAGGGTGTTTGATGGTTAATCTTTAAGTGATATCCTTGCCATGATTTTTTCGACAAGTGGATTCTCTTTGAATGGAACCATTTTTGGAGTTCTTTTTGGAGTAAGACTATAGGTGATGCTACTGATGCACTCATGATCAAGTTCAGGTATGGTGAAATTATCCAATGGCAGAATAGAGATCTGTGTTTGAGATGCTGTTGACATTTTCTTAGTTGCCACCTTCTCAGCATAAGAGGATCTTATAACAGGTGTAGTGGTGGTTAACTTCCTTCTTGCATCTTGATATGATATTATTAATTATTATTATTAACATTTGACCTCCATGGAGTCAGAGACTCATCGTGGGAGGTACTCACTATTTCATACAATGCTCATCGAACCACGTCTTAAACTAATTCAATGTGTTCACATCCACAACATACTCAGGCAATGCATTCCACTCACCAACCACCCTCCCCCCATGCAAAGAACCTGCTTCTCACACTCTCCTTATACAGTTTCTAGCAATGGCATCTTGTTCTACTCCCCTCTCCCATTCTATGAAAAATCTCTTCCATGTCTACCTGATAACAACCCCTGACCAGCTTATATGTCTCAATCATATCCACCCCCCTATTCCTCCTATTCACAAGGCTCTGTAACTTACATTCTCTCAATCTGTCCTCATACTTCACATTCCAAAGACCACTGACTATCTTTGTGAATCGTCTCTATACCCTTTCCAACATATCCTCGTCACCATGAAAACCCGGCAACCAAATAATAATCCATATGAGGCCTGATCAAGACCTTATATAATGGAATCATACTTTTTATATATATATATATATATTTTTTTTTTTGTATTTCTTTTTCATCTTTTCACTTCTGACATGCATGGGAATAAGCTAGATGTGATCTCCCTAACTGCTGACACATTTAAGCAAAATTTGTTATCATGCTCTTTATTACCACCATATTGGAACAGGTGGTAGAGCCATGACAGGAGTTTGGGTATGCCCATATTTCTGACATCTAAAGCATCTTAGTGAATTAGGAATGTATAGTCTAACAGGACAGTTGAGATACTGTGCTTTTATAGATGTTGGAGGTTCGGGTTAAATATGTTAACCTAAGAATTAAATATGAATGCCTTTTCAAAGAAAGTTGTGAATCCCTTTTACATCGACCTAACTTGAATCAGAACGATCATCTCTCTCCTCTAAAAGTTTTGGGGATTCTCATTTTATGTAAACATCAAAAATAATTTTATTATTATTTATAGATATTCATTTCTAGCATGTGACAACCATTTTTAATTGGTGCACCAATTGTTGTATGTGCATTATATTCCTGTTCTTTGATTTGCTAATTGTTTCAAAACACTGATGATGTACTGTTATTTTCAGTATGATATAGCTTTAATGAAAGTACAGCTATTATAAAATTAATAAAATAATAAAATGACACATTATAAAATAAAACAAACAGTGACAATACAGTGGTAAAAAACATTCAACAGGCATGCAATCAAGAATACATATCCAATCTTGAAGTAGAAAACGCCATCAAAAGCCTGAAACATGGAAAGGCAGTATATGATATTATTATTATCCTAAGATCCCATGGAGTCAAAGACTCATCTAGGAGGTCCTTTTGTCATACACACAGCTCATCATACTGCACCTTAAACACACTCAAATTCTCTGCAGACACCACCCTCTCAGGTAAGGCATTTCAATCATTCACAACTCTGCATGCAAAAAATCTGCTTCTCACTATCCCCTACTCACCTCCTCCTTATACAGCTTCCAGGGATGATCTCTGGTTCCTCCCTGATCACCAACTGTTTTCTGTAAAACCTCTTCAACAGTGATCCTATAACAACTCCTTACTAACTTGTAGGTCTCTATCATATCACCCCTCTTTTTTCCTATCCACTAGACTCTGTAAATTGTATCTTCTCAGGCTTTCCTCATATTCAACATTCCAGAGATCAGAAACTACGTTAGTCAGTCACCTCTGGACCCTTTCCCATTTATAGTTGTGGCACAGGTACCTTTAAAGATTAGAAAAAACTCTTAGCTTACCACAGGTGGCTTGAATCAAGAGTACCAGCGGCATACTCAGTCCAGTATAAAGCATGCAATCAATGCAAAACAATCATCAATGAATCCAAATCTGACTTTATAAGTGCCAATAACAGAAATTCACCTCTGTTCAAATGGAAGCTGTGCCTTCTGATCCCTTGCAAAGTCCATCACGTGCAACCTCTATTCATCTGTGCTTCCACCTCTCTCTCTCTTATCCAGATGGCACCACTGTTATTACAGAATCTAAAGATAAAGCTGACCTTCCTAGCATCACTCTTCTCCTGCAGTGATGACTAATGCTAACTGCCTCCTACTACACTAGATCCATAGTGCAATATATTTTGTGGTTTTTTCAAAAAAAGACATCAGAAGAATATCAAATAACTTGGACACTATAAACTCTTCTGGTCATGTTCATGCCATCTCTCAAGTTGCATTCCAACATTGTGCTACACAGATAATAGCTGTCCTATAATGTTATACAGTCTTTTATATTCAACTGGCACACATCCCAAAGGTATGAAAGCTAGCATATATCCAACTATTTCCAAAAAAAGGGAGATAATAGTCTGCTGTCAAACTACTGGCATATTGCCATCACCTCAATCCTTTCCAAAATAATGAAGAAATTTATCAACTTCACTACTTAGGGATCAATCAGTTAATCAACAACCACTGGCATGGATTTCGCCAATCTAGATCCACACATGACCTCTTCGCCTACATCACCCACCACTGGACACATGCATGGAAAAGTTTGGAGAAACATGTGATGTCCTCTTATTTCCTGAGCATGTGATCCGATTGGATAGCAACATGCTTTCTCTATGGCTGTTTGCTTCACGTCACAGTGGATGGCTCCTCTTCAAACTTAATTACCAATGCAAGAGTGTCTTGGGGCTCTGCATACCATTCATCTTATTCATTCGACAAATTATGCAGTGAACAGAAACACCATGCTTCAAGATCATTTGCAACCAGTACCTTAAATAGTGATATCTATATCATCCCTCAATGGAGTGAGAATAGCCTGGTAACTTTCAATTCCACCAAAACAGCCTTGCTATTTCTCTCACAAAAGAGATCTCAGCTCGCCTCTTCTTACTTTCAGTAATACATAAATCATCACATTGGATCAGCTCTCTCTTTTTCCTTGGACTGATATTTATCTTCGGCCTCTCCTAGCATAAACACATCACATTAGCTCTTTCCTTGACCTTTAAAAATCCAGGCTTTCTGTTCTTAGATACTACTTTCCATCCATTCAACTACTCCCACATCCATATCTACTTTCCATTCATTCAAATTCCACATCCACTCACATTTAGAATACTGTTCACATATCTGGGTTAGTGCACCTAAAAATCACAGTATTGTCCAGAAAAGAACAATTCAGCTCATAGATGATCCCTTCCTCCTTTCCCCAATGATTCACTTCAAACTCTTTCTCACTGAGAAAATTAAATACTAAACCCAACACAGTCAAGAATTCAATTACTGGACCTAGTTTTCTATCTACAATTTATTTACTTCCAAGTTGTTCTGTTAAGTTTTGACTTTTTTACTTCAGATCCACTTCAATTTCCTTCAGTAACAGTATTTCATGTGCTAATGAGTAAGAAGCCATTTGATATGAGGTGGAATCTTACAAGATCAAATACATAATGGGATGCTGTGACAGACCTAGTGGATTGGTTGCTAGTGATGAAGAAATGGATCACCAAATAAATGTGCTAGGTGAGAAAAGATTAATCATAATGGGAGACTTTAATCATCCAAACATTGATTGGGTAGCAGTAAAATCTCACGAGAATGAAACGGAATTTACTGAGTTGTTGCAAGACAACTTCCTCAAGCAGCATGTAAGAGAAGGAACTTGAGGCCAAACAGTGTTAGATTTGATTATAGTATTCGAGGGTGTTTCAGCTAAAGAAGTCAGTATTCTGCCTCTAGTTGGTGACAGTGATCATGTGGTACTCACTTGGGAAGTGGCTAAATTTATGAACGTTCCATTCAGAAAAGGTTACAAAGCAGAAAATTATGACCAACTGAGGAGTATAGCGAGTTCAGTGAAGTGGTATCGATTACTGGATGGGAAGAATATCGACAGCGCATGGAAAGCATTTAAAAATGCTTAAATGATACAATATCAAAATGTCTCCTGAAAGTTCAAAGAATAAAAACCGTGGGACTCAAATGGATGTGTAATCTTATTAAGCAAGATATTTGTAAGAAAAGGATGATGTGGAAGGAATACTGTGTGCATAAGAGTGATGTCCATTATGAAAGTTATAAGCAGCAGGCCAGAAGAGTCACAAATTTTGTACAGAAAGCTGTCTGAGTATAAAAAGAAAACTGGCTCTGCAAGCTAAAGACAACCCACAAGAATTCTATTGAGATGTTGCAAGTAAAAGAAAGAATGAATATGAAAGAATAACTCTGCTGAATGCAGATGGTCTAAGGGTGACAGATACAGAAGAGGTTGTTCAACTAATGAGTACCCATTTTGTTAAAAGTTATCAACTGTGAATGCAACATCACTGCTACTTCTTCACCAGATGAAGAAACTCAGGTGTATAAAGAGGAACTATTAGAGCTGTAGCACAAACTGAAAAAGAATTCAGCACGTGTGCTAAAAGAGTGTTCAGCTAAACTGGCTATTCCTTTGACCAGGCTGTATAATTTGAGTCTCAAAACAGGGGTAGATTCTGCAGGAGTGGAAGAATGTATGGTAATCCCATTGCACAAGGGTGGTGCAAAGACCAATGTATCCAACTATCACCAGTCAACATCTCAGGAGTGGTGGTGAAGATTTTGACAAAATTAGTTAGGGCTTGCACTCAGAAATGGGTTGACTGAATCCCTGCTTTGCAATGAACAGCATCGGTTTACTAAGAGAAGGTCATATTTTAGCAACTTGCTCACATTCTATAATAAAGTTAGCACTGAACTAGACAAAGGGAAAGAATATACCATGATACTTTTGGATTTTGTTAAGGCTTTTGACCGAATACAGCATGGAAGACTGTTACATACATTGGAGAATATGGGTTTGGATTATAAAATATTAGCATGGATAAGAGGATGGCTGACTGACAGATATCAAAAAGTGGTATATGGGAGATGTGAGTCTGCAAGGTTTAAGGTTACCAGTGGTGTACCACAAGGATCAGTGCTTGGTTCAATGTTATTAAATCTGTACATTAATGACATTGGGAAGGATTTGACAGGTGACATACAGCTATTTGCTGATGATACAAAGATAGGTGGGGTAATCAGGAATACTGCTGATATGCAGTACTTGCAGAATGATTTGAGTAGGCTGGAATTGCAGGCATGGGAAAATAGCTTTCAGTTCAAAGTCAGTAGTCATTTACTTTGGCATAATTAGATATCCAATATTGTATTATATTGGTGGGATTATGCTAGAAATAACTGATGAAGTTAGGGATCTTGGAGTTTAGTAGATAGGAAGTTAAAGTTCAGAGGCCATGTAGCAAAGATTACAAATACAACTCAAAAGATAATTGCAATGCTGAAACAAACTTTCACATATAAAGATAAGGATGTCATTTTGCCTCTTCACAAGGCCTTGATAAGGCTTCATTTGGACTATTGTGTGCAGGTCTAGTTTCTGTTGCGATTCTGATACATTGGAGAGAGAGAGAGAGAGAGAGAGAGAGAGAGAGAGAGAGAGAGAGAGTGCAAAGAAGTGTGTTAAAAATGATATCTGAATTGTGGAATACTGATTATGAAGAGAGATTGAGAATTTGTAGACTGCAGACACTAGCAAACAGGGGATGATTATGGAGGGTGGGAAAACGACAGGAGGGCATCCTTGGAAGCTGAGACTGCTAAGAAGGGGATGAGGGCTAGAATTTTCTCTCATACTCGTAGAGTGGTGCGTTATTGGAGTGATATCTTATGTTGTATGTGCAAGCAGTGTGAATGAATTCAAGAAAAAGTATGATAGCCAAAGTGTGTAGTATGTGGCCACCCTTGATGAGACCCTGACTCCCTGGAGGTCTCTCTCTTAATAATAATAATATATAATTTATCTTTCTTTCTTAATCCTCTTCTTCTGCCTTTTACTGTGTTGAGTTTTTTATTCTTACAACCGCAACCGTCTCAAGGATACATTGGTTGGCCCTATGGCTCCCTATATAATTTATTTACTTCCAAATTGTTCTGTTGTTAAGTTCTGAATTTGGTCAACCTCTTCATTCTTTTTTCTATCTACTTTACTTCAGATCCACTTGAATTTCCTTTGGATTAAGAATATCAGAATATTTACAATATCTAAAAAGACAACTACATCACTAGGGAATTGTTGCTACAGATAGATGTTAATGATTGCATTCTCTCTTTTCCTGAATGTATGTATGTGCGGATGCAGTTATATATATAACTATGTGTGTGTGTGTGTGTGTGTAGAAAGTTTTTTTACCAAGAAAATTTGTACTTAGTTTTAATCCTTTTCCCAACTAAGCAAAACAAAGTTTTGCGCGTGAAATATATTCATGTCTGAGCTACTTGTATATAGAGGCTAATGACTTCATATCACTTGCCTTAGTATGTATCTCATAACGCCTCTGATGAGACTTGGCTCCCACTGATGAGACCTCAATAAAGATCAAAACCGGTCTGGGTAATGGCCACTTCCATTATGCACTGCATTATACATGTCCGATAGGGGTGTGCTTAGCATTATGGATAGGGCCCGCTCTAGTAATTTTGTCGCCCCATGCAATAGTATATTTTGCTGCCCTCATTGTTACTAATATCTACATTACTAGGATCACAATTAGAAGTACTTGTCATGAGCTCAGAATTTTTGGTTTTGGTCCTTTTGCTTATTTTCTTTTGTATTAGATTAGCTGTTTCAGTTTTTAGATATTTATGCAAAGCCCTGCCTTGTTTCTGAATATCGAGTTCTTTTTCTGATTTTTGTTTGTGATAGTCTGTGCCTGATAGTTTTTTCTTTTATCAGATATATTGGAATGTTAAAATTATTTTAAAAGTCAAATCCTGATAACTGTATTGAAAAAGTATTATTAACAATCACTGCACAACTATTTTATGTATTTTGATTCTATTTCTTTAATTGGTGTATGCTTAACCAATTATCTCATAATGATCGTTCGGTCTCATTGATTAAATGAGATTTAAGCTCAGGCCAAGGTCAACTCACAGCCAACAATGGAATCAGAAATAAATGCAAGATAGAAACTGTTCTGCTATTGTTACGGCATCTCATATTAACACTGGCAGTGCAATATTAAACTCAACATAATACTATATTATTTTAAATGATTATGATTTTTAAAAAATATACAGTACAATGAAGTTTTATTATGTAAAAATTTAACTAATGACATCCTGAAGTCTGGTTTCAACAGAGAAGGAATAAATGACTTTTTTTTTTATGATTTATTTTTCATATAGTTTATGCCAATTTTGCTGCCCCAAAAAACTTGTCGGTAGAGCTGGCCCTAATTATGGGATACATACTAAGGCAAGTGATATGAAATCATGAGCCTCTATATACAAGTAGCTCAGATGTGAATATATTTCACATGTAGAACTTTGTTTTGCTTACTTGGGAAAAGGATTAAAACCAAGTATAAAATTTCTTGGTATCTTTAACGTGTAATAAACTCAAGGTAAAAAGCTTTTTACATCTTTCTCTCATCCAGAGATTTTTATTAATGAGGTCAAGCATCTTTTGTCTACTTGTATATGAGATATATATGACTTCTGCATTACTTCTACCTTGGTATCTCTCCTGGATCTGGCTCCCACTGATGAGACCTCAATAAAGGTCGAAACTGGTCTGGGTAGTGGCCCCTCCCATTATGCATTGCATTATACACGTCAGATAGGAGGTGCGTTTTGCATTATGGGATACATACTAAGGCAAGTGATATGAAGTCATGAGCCTCTATATACAAGTAGTTGAGATGTGAATATATTTCATACACAAAACTTCGTTCTGCTTACTTGGAAAAAGAATTAAAACCAAGTATAAAATTTCTTGACATCTTTAGCATATATATATATATATATATAATGAGCAGCTTCATTAGCATCTATCTATAGCAACAATTCCTTAGTCCTGTAATTGTCTTTCTTAGATCTGGCAACTCATCTCACCCATTCATTGCCCTACAAGCAAGAAATCCTTGGTAACCATAAGTTTTACACAATTTTCAAGGGTGACCCTTTGTTCTAACTTTGTCTCTCACTTCTTGCCATGTAGTGGGAAAAAAAAGTCTTCCATGTCACGTCTATCAAACTCCTTTAATAACATACATTTCTGTCATGTTCCAAATTTTTTGCCTGTCAATTTGTTTTTGTAACCCACAGACATTCAGTCTATCCTCATAGGGAGCATTCCAGTATCAAGTCACAATCTTAGCCTTTGGATTCTCTTTCCACCATATTCCACCAAGAGACAAGACTTATGTGCAAGTAATCCAGATGTAGCCTTATTAAAGCTTTAAGAGGAATAATAACCTTCCTGTTACTGCCAACATACAAGTAATCTGATGACCTGCTTTTGGCCATCTTTGCAATATGCTCTCTAAACTTCAACTCCCTGTCCACAATCACCCTGAAATGTCTGGCCTCGTCAATTCTTGCAGTTCAGTTTTATCGATGTACCACAATGCTTGCAATCTCATGCCAAAGTACTCAACTTACACGTTAAACTAAAAGCTGTTATCCAATGACCATACTGCCAGTCTATTGAAGTCATCCTGCAGTTCTCTACATGATCTTAACTGGCTATCACTCTTCCTAGAATGGCATCATAAGAATCATCATTACCACTTGTCTTCTTATGGAATCAACTCTCCCTCTGCTACACCACTCTTTTACATCTGTGCATTAGCCACCCTCTTTTATCCAAATCACTAGGTTCAATATCTATTCCCATTTACTCCAATTTATACAATAGTCCAACAGTATTAATGAGTCTTTGACTCCATGAGGTCTTGGGGTAATAATAATAATTTCCTTTATCGAACTCAATCATCACTTTTTTTTTTATAAAAAGCAAGCAAATTACTATGGTAAGACCTACTCTTCACAAAACAATGTTGTCTTCTATGCGTATCATATTACTGTTCACCTGGTCCTGAATTCTGTCTTTTATAACTTCTCCAATCCTTTAAAACACCAGTCCTGAGATACTGACTGCCCTATAATTTGCTGCTTATGTATTTGAACCTCCTTTATGCAATGGATTAGAACTAAGGCTGAAATTAAACAGCTTAGTTCCAGGAGGTACCAATTCCCTTGCACATTCTTATAATACAAGAGCTGATATGCCATCTAATCCCACAGATGTGCCAGCATTAAGATTCTGTAATACTGTAAGCACTTCCAATTCATCTACCTCTATTCTCACATCACACTGTAATATCTCCAGCTGGATGGTACATCATTACAAAACAATCCCTCAGTAATTAACCACAACTATTTTGTCTGCTCCTGTTGTTATCCATCAAAAGTTGGTCTCTTCCTTTCTTACATTTACTCACTGAACCGCGAAAGATGGCTTTTTTTTTGGCCTGACAACCAACCCACTCTCATGATATTGTTATTATTATTATTATTATTATTATGTGACACCTCCAGGGAGTACAAGGACTCATCGTGGGAGGGCACACTACTCTATTTCGCTAAATACATCTCATCCTCCCCACTGCTACTACTTAATTCTCCAATTACGACACAACTACCATCAACAATAACAGTATTTTTTGTCTGTAAATTGCATATGTTCTGAAATGTAAGAGCCTCTGTAGCTCAGTCAGTATAGACAAAGCCTTTTGGTCAGAAAGAACTGGATTCGATTCCCGTCTGTGACGTGAGGAACCTTTATCTGGTCTCTTTCAACTAAAGGTGAGTTAGCCAGTCTCATGGTAGGGTGGTGGGGGGGGGGGGTTACCAGGAAACGCAGGTTTTTTTTTGTCCCCAAGAAAAGGCAAACAGGTCCCCGTGAACACACACACATACATGGATTACAGTCATGAACACGTCCCAGCCATATGCCGGTCCCGAGCCCGGATAAAATCGGGGGTTGGGGAAAGCAATGGTGAACTACCCTGTAAAAATCTGACCAGGAATACTTTGTGGGCAATACCTACTATTACTATTACTATTATTATGGGCAACTCCAGGGAGTCATTGGACTCATCGAGGGAGGCCCCAAATCATATTCATCACAACTATTTGACATTCATACAGTATCTATCATACCTCGCCTTAAACTCATTCACTGTCACCGCATCCACCACAGACTCAGGGAGCGCATTCCACTCATTCACTACTCTAAAAGTAAAGAACCCAGATCTAACACCTTTACTAACCACACTTTTGCCCAGTTTCCATGGATGTCCCCTAGTCCTCCCACAACCAGCCCTGTTCTCAAAAATATCTTCTGAATTAATTTTATAGAAACCCTTCAGTAATTTGAATGTCTCAATCATATCTCCCCTCCTCCGCCTATCAACCAATTTTTGCAACCCACAAATCCTCAACCTGTTCTCATACGGTTCATTCCACAGACCTGCTATCATCTTGGTCACTCGCCTCTGGATCCTCTCCACCTCCTCCCCATCAAGAAGAAACCTAGGTGACCAAATCTGAGCACAGTAGTCTAGATGGGGTCTTATCAAGGCTCGATACAGAGGAACAATAACCTGCTTGTCTCTGCTTGTCATCGTATTCTTCAGCAACCAAGTGATTTGATGAGCTGTTTTGGTCACTTTTGCAATGTGTCCCCTAAATTTCAATTCCTTATCTACCAACACTCCTAAATCTCATGCCTCATCAATTTCCTGGAGCACGGTTCCACCAATGCAGTAAACTGCCGCCAATCTTTTCACCTCAAAATGCATAGCCTTACATTTTGCCACATTAAATTGACATCCATTCTCCTTAGTCCAGACCTCCAATCTATCCAAATCATCCTGCAAAATTTTGACGTCATCTGCATTCACTATTGCCCTACCCAACTTCGCATCATCCGCAAACAAATGAACTGTTCCTCTCAGATCATTTCCTATATCATTTATGAACAAATTAAACAGCAGTGGTCCAAGAACAGATCCCTGTGGCACACCACTAGTCACAGGCTGTCTTGTGGACTCTACTCCCGAGTAAACCACTCTCTGATATCTCTCCGTCAACCACCCTCCTATCCATCTCACCAACCCTATGTCCATTCCCATATGCTGCAATTTACTGATTAGAATTCCATGTGGAATCCTGTCAAAGGCCTTGGCAAGGTCCAGTAGAATCACCGTAAACCCATTACCCTTATCCAGTTCAGCCGTCACTGTGTTATAATACGTGAGCAAGTTACTGAGGCATGACCTACCCTTCACGAAACCATGCTGTCCCCGATACAGTATCCCATTTTCTTCTATCCAATCTTGTATTTTCCTCTTGACTATTTTCTCTAAGACCTTGACAATGATTCCTGATATGCTAATTGGTCGGTAATTTACTACAGCAGTCTTGGAACCACCTTTATACAGTGGAACTATTTTCCCCTCTTTCCACCCGCTCGGTACTAACCCAGACCCGAGACTCAAATTAAACAAAATGGTCAAGGGTACTGACAATTCTTTAGCTGCTTCTCGTACAACACGAGCTGGTATACCATCCAATCCCACAGATGTATTGACATTGAGGTTATGCAATAGACTACTCACCTCCACTTCATTAACCACTAAGTCACATACAGTTGGAAACGACTGAAATGGAAAATCAGAATCTGAAATGTATATGTTTTCACTTTTCCTACCACACTAGTTCTCCCTCTTGTCTGTTCCTTGTACTGCTCACGAGTTTGATGATTTCCTTTCTCTTAATACAACTTCCCCACAACTTATTTTCTGCACCTCTTACTGATGCTATTTATCCATTTGACTCGCACATAATTTATCAACCTGACTTTCAACTTTGTCGAAACACCACTTCATTAATCAGTTGTGAATATTGGAAATTATATGAAAAAAATTATGGAAGTCATTTGAAAAGGTTAATCATGAATAGTTTAAATTTTTTGAAGAATAAAGGACTAAAATTATACAAGAAACTTAAGTTTCTAAATGTAACATTAACACCATTACTTCAGAAAAAAAAAACAAAAAACATGAAAAATACTAAATTTATGTATTTGTTCAACTTTCCTTATGGATTTAATATCATTTTTATTGCTCTTAAGGATAATATACTAACTTACACACTGGGAATTATAAACTCCTGCCACTTTTACTATAAAAGTATTCTTCAATCTAAAAAATTAAAAAAAAACAACCAGACTCTCAATTAAGGAAATAATATCAAAAAGGAGGTTATCAAAGCTTCCTTTAGATTTACATGATTGTGATCATCTTTTTGCAGTTGTAATGGGCATTATGATTGACTGATACTGATTTTCCCATTCAGTCATTTCTGACCATAGATGACTTTGTAGGCATTGCCCACAAAGTATTCCTGGTGAGATTTTTACAGGTAGTTCACCATTGCTTTCTGCACCCCCCCCCCCCCTATTTTATCTGGGCTCAGGACCGGCATATGGCTGGGACATTACTATGACTGTAATCCATGTGCATTCACGAGGCCTGCTTGACTGTTCTGGGGAGAGGGAATGAAAAACCCGAGTTACCAGATGAAAAAACTCACCTTTAGTCGAAAGAGAGACCAGATAAAGGTTCCTCGCTCGCTGATGGGAATCGAACCCAGGTCTTTCCGACCAAAGGGATTCGTCTATACTGACTGCTACAGAGGCTTGGTGGGCATTATGGACAACTCCGAAAGTGGTGTTAGCCGAGTGAGAGTTTTTATCTTGAGCAATTGAGCACATGCTGCATTTTTAGATTGGACTGCTTTGACACATTTGTTTGAAATCAAGGCTTGGATAAGGATTGCAGATTTTAATGTTGATGAGGAATAAAGGCACTCATACTGGTAAGAATAATTCAGTTATAGATCAGAGCAGGTACTTGGACTGGGGGAGCTGAAGGAATAATCAGACCAATAATCATTCACAATAATTAGTGAATGAAACATTAGAAGTAAAAAAAAAAATAAGAGTATAGAAAATGAATTTTGTAAACTAGGTTGTGTAATAATGCCGTGAATAAAGTATTAATTTCCCAGTGTTGTGAATGATTTCAGCTTTTTTTTTACATTTCAGCAATGAATTGATGGTCCTTATGAAAGTAGCAGTGACATATTCATTCACTGTTTTGCAGACTGATTGCATGAGTCATGTTCACATGTTTTTAGTTATACTCAAATCATTCTTCATTAGAATGTAACAGGAGTGTAATTATAAACAGTACTATTATTACCTGATAATCCATGGTGTCCACAGACTCATCGTGGGAGGGCATTTAACTCCACTACATAACTCACTGTCTTCGCTACTTAATCCACTAAATCATTAAATATACATAACACCATCTACCACCCACCATGACCAATAGTATTTTTGTCTGTAAGTTGTGCATGTTCTCTTGGCTGATTTTTGTGTGCAGGATGAAAAATCCAAGTTTCAGGAAAGAAAACCACTGCTATCCCCATATGAGATCAGATAATTCACCTTCAATTGCAAAAGGTTCATATAAAGATTCCTCTTGTCACTACAAGAATCAAACTCAGGTCTGTTATTCATCCAAAATACATTATGGAGGTGCTATTTATCCATTATTTATTCTTTATTATTTACCAATAAAATATATAAAATAAAGTATTTATTATTTATCAATAAAATGTTAAAACATATGTGTGTGTGTGTGTGTGTGTGTTAGAGGAAGTAAGAACATAACATCATGGGTTGGCCACTACAGAGTACTGAAAGATGGAGACGAAGAATAGACTTGCAAATGATATGCACTACAAACAACTTAACAATGGAAGAAGAATAGCATATTTGTTTCAAGTTTCAATTTCATTCCCCTTCACGCAATGAATGAATGAATTTATTATTCATTGTCTTTAATTCTTCCACTATACAAACTATCATCAACGCCATCCCACCACTAACAACAGTATTTTTTGTGTATAAATAACGTGTGTTCTTTATTATTATTATTATTATTCGTGACACCTCCAAGAGTCCGAAGACTCATCGCAGGAGGATACCTACTGTACAACTCTCCATCTCCACTGCTACACAGAACCTCTACTACCAATTTCCTATATCAACGCCATCTACTACCGCAACCACCACAGCTAGTATTTTTTGTCTCTAAATTGCAAGTGTTCTGAAGGGCCGATTTGTCTGTATGCGGGATGAAAAACCCGAGTTTCCGGGAGAAAAACCTTGCTACCTCCGTATGAGAATGGCTAACTCACCTTCAATTGAAAAAGTCCATATAAAGATTCCTCCCGTCATGACGAGAATCGAACTTGGCCTTTTCTAATCGAAGAGCGCAACGTACCGTTGTTCTTCCAATTGCGCTACGGAGGCGCTTTGATGGGGCGTGGGATGAAAACCAGATTTTCCAGGAGAAAACTGAGATCGGCCAACTCACCTTGAATTAAAGAACTCCATATAAAGATTCCTATTGTCATAACGAGAATCGAACTGCCTTTTCTAATCGAAGGGAGTAGTTCTAATTGTGCTTTGATGGGGAGGGATGAAAAACCAGATTTTCCGGGAGAAAACTGAGATCGGCGAATTCGCCTTGAACTGAAGAAGCCCATATAAAGATTCCTCTTGTCATGACAAGAATCGAACTCATGCCTTGTTTTAATCGAAGGGCGCAATGTACCATCGTTCTTCTAGCTGAGCAAAGGTAATTTTTGACTATCTCTCTTTCAACCTATAATAAATTACAGTATTCATATACACAAACATCATGTATTTTATTGCTTTTCTATCATACATAAAACTGCGAATGATTTCATTATAAGAGTTAATCATCCTAAAAGTACATTGACCACGTGATACGAGATCGCCTAAGCAAAAACGTAAGGAAATCACCTGTATACTCAATTTTACGACCGTGCATGATGAAAGTTGCATAACATTGTATAGAGTTGACACTAATGGCCGGTTTAAACGTCGGCAACTAATACTGCATATGTATAGTGTGCTCTCTTGTACAATAATCAAGCCAAGTTGTTATATAAAGTATATATTTTTTAATGAAATTACATTTACTAGTTACGCACATAATTTCGGATTTGGCCTGATGAAGCCTTCTTCGCATATTATGCCACTAAGTCGATGCTTGGTCAGAAGTTTTGACAGAAGATGAGCTCCGTACTTACCTTCACTGTGTGTCGATTATTATCTTAAAGAACATACCAGAACAGTCTCTTTGGTAGATCAGGAAAACATTTTTGAATAATCCGCTGCTGGAGAAATTGTGACGCCGCTCTCATCACGTTGAACTATGACGTCACTGGACCTGAAAAGGAAATGTGCACAAATCCAATACCGCATTCTAAATTTATATTTTATTATTTAATACATTATAACCCTTGGAGAATTTGATATGTTGCACATATGGGCAGTGAATGGCACTGATGTAGATTATTGGTAGTAGAGGTTCGGTGTAGTGGTGGAGAAGGAGAGAATTGTACAATGGGTGTCCTCCCACGATGAGTCTTCGGACACCTTGGAGGTGTCACGAATAATAATAATAATGTATGAAGATACATTGAACTGATTTTGATTAAATATGGTATTTGGAAATTTTACTGAAATTTATTAACCCATTTCAGTAATGCTATAAATTCGGTCAACTTTTAGTAATTTATACAAGATCAAAATAAATAAAATAATATGATATAATATTATATCGAACAGGCTTTTAGCTACTCTGCAAGATGCGATCGTATTGCTATTAGGTGAACTGATGACCAGATGAAGTTCAAGTTTTCTATAATAAATGAGCATGTACATCGATAAGTCAAAAGACCGTGTATTTTCTGTAAATGATGCCATCAGCACCTTCGTGCACTTACTAACTGATCCCTGAAAGAATATAAAAATGAGTGCGTCTTTGATGGGATTTCAACTCAGATTCTTTGAATGACTGATATATGTCCGATATCAATTTTTGATATTTGAATCTGAGAAGGAAGAGATATAACAAAATGAAAACAAAAAGTTGAAAATTATCATAATTCATAATACTGTTTTTTCAGTTGTAAAGAAATTGATTCATATCAATGATAGTAGACGAATGTATATATCGCCACGTGCCAAAAATGCAATTACCACTGTTACTTGTAACATGAAGTAAGCTGAATTAAACACTGTTTGGCCACTGAACATGTTCCTGTTTAATTGACCCTATGCCCACCTGAGGGTTCTATAGCTTTTCTTCCTTTCATGGCTAAGATTGCCATAAAAAAGGATGGTGGTTTTCAGTTAAAAATATGCAGCTGTATTGGAGATAGAAAGAGAGAGAGAACTTTTAAGGGTATGAAAAACCTTTTTCGAAGGTTACTGATGTCCTTAACCACCCCATTTTTCTTACTCTCCTTTTTATGACAACCTCAGCCATAAAAGACAGAGAAGCTATAGCAGTCGTAGGTGGCCCAGGGTTAATTAACCAGGAACCTGACCACTTCAACCAGTGTTGCTGTCCAATGCCTTTTTTTTTAATGTAGATCACACATATGAAAATATGCGCAATCTTACTGTACATTTCAGTATCTATTCTTGAGTGTGCTATAATTTTAAAGTTAAGTTTAAGGTTTTAATGTTAGTATACTACAAGAGAGATAGTTGTGTGGCAATTTCTGTTGCGCTAAGCTGATACCAGAAAAGGTCATAAATTCAATTCTATTAACCAACTGCAAGAACTTTTTCTGTACCTTTTTTTTATAAATGTTCCAAGTTAGCCATCTCTGGTAAATAGGATTTATTCTCTTCATTCTTTTTCCCCTCTGGGAAGTCGGATTTTCGGCCCCTAACCAGGCATACCGGCCAAGAGAACACAAAAATGAGTCTCACTCATAAATTTACCAAAATATACATTTAGGCAATGACTAATCGCCTTATTCTAAAATTATAGCTACGAAGCCAAGGATACGTGGCAAGGTCTCGAGCCTTAAGAGCCTGTAAGTACTTCGAATTATTATTATTGTTGTTGTTAATTATTAATAATTATTACAAGCTGCTTCTGCTGTAATTCCAAACCACTGCTACTTATATGAAATTCTCCGTTTCTGACATAACGATAGAAATGTTCAACAAATATTTCCATTTGTCATGGATTTGATGCTGAAGGTAAGGAGAGATGTACTCTGCAGTGAACCGCAGAACATTATGCTGATTATGAACATGCTCAGATTCATAGGTATGATGATGATGATCATCATCATCATTGTTTGGTGGATTCCGGAGACAGCTGTTTTGACCTTGGAAACCTTTTCGGATACCTCTTCTTGCTTGCCATCTATTCTAGTTGTCATAGCAACATATCAACACTTTCTATTTGTCGGTTTCTGTAGGGCACTGTTTCTCAACGTGGGACGTACGCCCCACAGGGGAGAAATTTGAATATTGGGGGGGGGGGATTTGAAAATGTACATGTACATATTTATACATCTTTGTATTATTACACTTTTTCAGAACTTGGCTGGGGGGCGGCATCAAAATTTTTGAGAAGTTGAGGTGGGGCATCAGCGGCGCGCCGGCCATATGTGCAATATGTGCGACGCACACAGGCGCCAGGATAGTAAAGGCGCCAAAGAGGAGGAAATACTTAAAAAAACATTTTTTAAAGTGATTTTTTTATTGAAGGGGGGGCGCCAACTAAAGTTTTGCACACAGGCGCTGGACACTACTAGCGTGCTGCTGGGTATAGGGGCGCCAACTAAAGTTTTGCACACAGGCGCCGGACACTACTGGCGCGCCCCTGTGTGGCATCAAGATCTTCGAGAGATTGAGGTGGAGCATGATCCAAAAAACGTTGAGAAACACCGTAGGGTGAAATAAGCTGTATTTTTCATTACAATTAGAATCATCCGAAACTGTCACCAATGGCTCAAATTTGTCTTCTAGAAACAATAATTCGATTAATCACCCATGCATGTGGTTATGTATATGATGTGAACAATATTGCTGTTGACATCTGTTCTAGCGATATTAAACTCCTTTCGTAGAATAAATGATGTTTTTTCTCCTCCCAAATGTCAAGTTTTGATCCGATTTTCGCTGAAATATACATGCTTATTTAACTCAGTATAAAACTACTTTATACTGGTATATTATTTGCATACTTATAAAGTTTCTTCATAGGTGGTAAACGTCAAAACTTACTCCTCACAAAACAGCAAACGTAATTCTGATAATGCCTGACTGACCTGTATAGTGGAGCAGTAAACCGAATTTTATTGTTGAAATTTTGGGTACAGTACTACAAAACATGGATTTTGAAGTATTCTGAAACGAGTTCCATGTAAGTTGCCAGTTTGTAAGATTATAATTTATAATTTATAAATGAACAAAAGCTAAGCTTTATTGTTTAAGGAGCTACACTTTTTTTTATTATTAACAACGAGTATATAGACATGACATTAATGGATTATTTATTAATCAGAATTTAAATATGAAAGAATAATAAATCAGATACTTGGATAATATGTTGATCAGGTTGATGGTGATATTATTGTTATTATTCATGACATCTCCAAGGAGTCCGAAGACTCATCGCGGGAGGACACCCATTGTACAACTCTCCATCTCCACCACTACACTGAACCTCTACTACCAATCATCTACATCAGCGCCATCTACCTCCCACCACCACCTCAGCTAGTATTTTCTTTTGTCTGTAAATTGCGTGTGTTCTGAAGGGCAGATTTGTCTGTATGCGGGATGAAACACCCGAGGTTTCCGGGAGAAAAAACAAACCCTGCTACCTCCGTACGAGATCGGCTAACTCACCTTCGATTGAAAAAGTCCACATAAAGATTCCTCCCGTCATGACAAGACTCGAACTTAGGTCTTTTCCAATTGAAGGGCGCAACGTACCGTCGTTCTTCCAATTGCGCTACGAAGATATACCATATTTAGATGAAATTCTTAAAAACGTAACGAAGACGATGTGAACTAGAATGCGGATAGAGATAAAACCATGAAAACAAAATAAAACAAATTTCGGAAGGCTATGGATTTAAATATTATAAAATTAAATTTATAAGTGAAATACAAACACAAAAAAGTAGTAAGGAAAACTGTTTCATCATTTCATGTTATTTGCTGTACAAAGAGAATCGTGGATTTCCTGGAAAGCTTACTATCATGTTATAACTAAAACTTTTAAACGGTTTCATGAATTTCTGCAAAACTTCACGTGGTTTCAGTGTAGCCTCGTGTTTCTTAAAATTTCCACTAGATGGCAGCACAGATAAACAGAAAAACATGCTGAATTTCGATATTTGACTCGTATAATGTACAGGAAGTCTGGAAGTGAATAAAGAAGTTAATATCTGTTATATAGATTTTGAAAAAGCTTTTGACTTCGTAAAATGGGATAAGATAGTGGAAGTAATCGAAAAGATTGGTATAGATTGGAAAGACAGAAGACTAATTATTTCACTATATATGGGACAAACTGCCATGGTGAGAGACATATATGGTACAACAGAACCAGGTACCATTGGACAAGGATGTTCTCTGTCACCAATTTTGATTAACATTTATTCCGAAGCAATGTTAAAAGAAGCACTGGAGAATTCGGAAGAAGGAATAAAGATTGGAGGTAAGCCGATATTTGTAATAAGATACGCAAATGACAAGGCATTACTATCAAATACTGAAACAGGACTACAACATCTGTTGAACAGATTACTGGAATCCTGTATCAATTATCGAATGAAAACATCAGAAAAACAAAGGTAATGAAAATAGAAAGAAAAGAAGCAAATATGGATATCAGAATAAATGGGGAAAAATTAAACCAATTAAAGACATTTAAATATCTAGGAAGTGTTATTAGCAGTGATGGAAGATGTAAAAGTGACATGAAAGCAAGAATAGCGATGGGAAGAGATGCCTTTAGTAGAAAATGGAATTTATTCAGAAGTAAAATGGATAGAAACCTAAAGAAAAGACTAATAAAATGTTATTTGGAGTTATTATTATGGTTATTAAACTGTTATTGTTATGTGTGGAGTGTTGCCCTCTTTGCAGCTGAAACTTGGACATTGAAGAAAGAAGAAATTA
This sequence comes from Typopeltis vanoorti, assembly GCF_054136105.1. Lineage (NCBI taxonomy): Eukaryota > Metazoa > Arthropoda > Arachnida > Uropygi > Thelyphonidae > Typopeltis > Typopeltis vanoorti. The sequence continues at coordinate 65,001,870 of NC_143559.1, forward strand.
AGATTTTGGAAAGCTTTGAAATGTGGATTTGGAGAAAGATGGAAAAAATCAAATGGACAGATAAAATAACTAATGAAGAGGGCTCAAAAAGAGTCGAGGAAGAAACAAGTCTGTTAAGGAGGATAAAAGAAGCAGGGGAAACTGGATTGGACATATTCTGAGAGGGGAATGGAATCATCAGAGATGCCATTGAAGGAAAAATAGGCAGAAAAAGACCCAGAAGAAGAGTAAGGAAAACAATGCTAGATGACATGCTGAATGGAGACAGGTACACAACCTTGAAAGAGAAGGCTCAGAACAGAAGAGAGTGGAAGGAAAGTTTCTGCTACTAAAAAAAGAACCTGCTGAATTGCAGAATACTCAAGAAGAAGAAGAATGTACAAGAAAAGTCTATTTGTTTAATGTATATTATGTTTGCGTTTTAGGTACATGTAATACACGCGTTTTCCATAAAAGTGAACTCAGATGGCATAAAGTTTTGCAATAAATGGTTATTCTTAATTGATTGCACAATTAAGAAAAAGACAGGAAGTTGAACATTTATGGTTAGAAAGACGAAGAATTAATATGCATTAAAATAATAAAAATCATTTAAAAAATATAATAAAACTGATGATTACATATGATTTTGAAAATATAATATAATAGTATGATTGTTATTGACTTTAAGAAAATCTAAATGATAGACTTTCTCTCAGTAGAAGAAGGAGAACTGGGCAGTTCCCTCTCCCCCACACACAAATGTAACATCATTTAAGGTAATCCTTAATGTTAAAACTAGAAACATTTGACAGGAGCTTGCAACCATTACCAAGATAGTTGATGATTGATATCCTGCTACTAATTATCTTCCTGCTAGGAAGATATTAGCAGCAGGTCGGTTATCACTGTCTGCCAGATATTGTCTCTTTGGAAAATATTTGTGAATATACAACTCTGATTCTGGTGTACAAATTAGCTCTTTATGTATTTATTTATTATTTTAAAAAAAATGTCTTCCCAACTAAATATATGGTATGAATCTAGTATTTTAGATTAATATGCATTTTCTACTTTAATGTTATTGTTAGGGAAACATCTGAATGAAATCCTACTCGGAATATAACGTGACAAGACATAATTTATTATTATTATTATTATTATTATTATTATTATTATTATTATTATTATTATTATTATTATTATTATTATTTTATTCACATAACTGATACACAGTCTAAACAAGATATCATTTAAACAACAATTTGACTGGTGATACAGAAAAATTCAGATTCTACCCAAGAATCTAAGAATAATCTGTCAGGTAGCGTTGTAAAATATGGACTATTCCAAGTTATGCGTTTTTTGTAGATCATATGGGGTTACTTCGTGGATGTTTAATTCTTGTAAATAGTCGGACAGCTTTTTTGAAATTGCACGAAGTGCACCGATAGTTATTATTATTATATTTTGCGACATGTGGCAATGCCGATGAGATGGCGCATGCCATAAGCGAAAGTATAAGACAATTACCTGGATTCAGTTTGTTTTCCAGGAGTCGTGGTTTATGGAAGCAGTATTTATGTCATCGTCAAAAACAATGAGTGATATATATAAAGAACGAAAGATAGTTATTAACAAGATTTGTTCATTACGCATTTCTTCTTCTACAAACAGCCAAAGGCTTCTACCTTCACATTCGGGAATATTTACACCACACTTCACAACAACGACAACAGAAACAACAAAGCCTGCCTATAGAGTCTCAGAACTACAAGGCCTTTACATACAACTCTCTCTCTTTGATCTGCAGAAGCTAGGATAAACTTTCTTATCAGATTATAAAAATGAGGTTTATGAAAAGCTTGCTACTTATACAATTAACTTTAACAGTTAATTGCATTATAATTACTGACCACTTGGATAACTTTTTCGCTTTACATGATTAGTAACTTGGAAATTCCATTTTCAGAGTGATGTTGCTGAATATCCACAAGGGGACCAATCTACCTGTAAGGCAGCTTATTTCTACAAGCGAATGGCTTTGTTACAAAGGATTCTTAAGTATTCGATGTCTGATGATGAATCTGTAAGCCTCACCATCTGTTAACTTCCCTCTGTCACTCTTCCTTAGTCACATATTATGTATCGGAGCAAAAGAAAGATTGTTGCTCATCATTGTTCTATGGAAGAAAAAGAAAGAAACTATTATAAGCAAATCTCCACCTTAATTAGGCTGTAAATCAACAGAATCATGTTAATTTTGTGGATGTGGTGATATACTTATAAACATAGTAAAGTTCTTTCATATCGTTTCTCACACAACAAAAATAATATAAGAGGAATTGATGTAAAAACTGCCGTCATTACAGTATATGAGTATATTGAGATAAGTTATGTAAAAAAACTTTTTTTTCTTTTTTTTTTTTTAATTCAAAACTTCACCTCTCCCATGCTCTAATCCTAAAAATTTATGTCTCAGATGCGACTAAGCTTGAATTATTGTTCTCATCTTTCAGGTGGTGTATCCAAAACATTCCTAATGATTTTGATGGTGTACAGAAGAAGACGAACTGCTTATTAGGTGATTTCGTTATCTCACAGTCACTTTGTCATAGATTCTGTGTTTCTGCACTATGCTTTTTTTCAAAAATACTTCTATGGGTATTCCTCTGCTCAACCGCCCACTGCCATGCTTACACTTTCTTCTCATCATGCAGAAATTAGATCAGTCACTGGTCAACACCAATCCACTGTCCAACTTCGCATATACCGGATGAACTTTTCACCATCTTCATTCTATCTACCTCTGTTTTTGAAACAGTTTTCCTCATACTATTTTACCCAATGAGTACAAACCCCAGCTTTAAAAAAAATATATTAATAGGTAATTTTTTTCCTAATCACTTGCCCACAAATTGCACTGTTCTGTCATAGGTCTCGTGTGTTTGTGTTTGGTTATTATATATTAAAAATGTAAGGGCCAATATTTATAAAGATAATTTTCAAATTATCTGAACTAGAATAATATTATCAGTCTCTCTCTCTGTGTGTGTGGGGGGGGGATTAATTATAAAAAAAAATTCAGTGTTGTCCATTTTTCAATTCGAATGAAAGGCAATTCTGGCGCATGCATGATGTAACTCGATTTGTTTGAAGACTATGAATGCATTTATATCGCTGGCAATAGGCGCCATCTTTTGTCTGTAATGCTTACTATTTCCTACTTACGATAAAACAGAAGATAAAAAAATAGTTTACAATTAATTCAAATATTTGTGTTGATTGGCGCTTAAATTGGAAAGCTTGTCTTAAAACTACCTATAAATAATATAAAATTAAATAACGAAGAAACCAAAAATTATAAAAGTCATTCAATAAAAGCTCAGTTATTCATAATAATCTAACAGAAACGTAAAGTTAAAATATTATATTACGCTTTATCTGTGTACATCAACAAAGCATACGTTATTACAATACTACTTATTAGACACTTTTGCTTGGTGAAAAAAACATACGCTTTATTCTAAAACCACGATGAAATCATAGGTTGCAATTAAAATTATTATTACCTACAGAAACGAGGTAATGAAAACAGAATATGGTGTCGCATCCTTTTTGTTCAGGCAGATAAATCTGATTATTTGATGAGTAAAGGCATGTGGAATTCTCTACATGAGTGCAGTAAACAATTAAAACGTAGATGGCAGGCATGTTATTGGGCCGCAGTTATTTGGGTTTGTAAATACCTTTGTGTTTATCTTTCATGAAGAGAAATATACGCCCGAATACACCCAATTTTCAATTAAGCCTGATTGCAAAAAACCACGAAATTGTTGTACCATTCGACTACGTAGCCGGCTTTAACCAAAATCCATGTAATTCGTCTTTGCCAGGTCCACACCAGTCTTTCAAATGTCTGGCTTGTGTACTATCCATTTCTTTGGTAATAACGATATTTTGTATTTGTTTTTCTTTAATTTCTGATCCTATTTCCTCAATCCATGAGGATTATTGTTCTGGTATATCGCCTTAATAAAATTTAGAAATGAAAGAAACAAAGAAGGAAAGGAATTAATAAAAAAATAATAAATATGTTCATTTTAAAAAGAAACATCTTTCCTTTTTTTAATAAGAATTCCAAAAAACCAAAAAATGAGTGTTTTTTTTTTCTCTCTTTCGTGTTTCCCTTTATAAACTGAGTAGCTATAATGGTAGCTTTAAATAATTGAATTCCCTTATAACAAGCCACGTTCACTTCATTTGCTTTCGATTTGGGATTCACCATTTATACAGGTCCTTCTCTGTTAATTTTGAAAACAGGCTTATTTTATGTTTATTAAAAATGAAAATTAGGTTTACTTGAATTTTGATGATTTTGTTTGAAATTAATATATTGTGGTAATGATCATGGACAAGAAAGAGAGTGTTTTTTTTTTTTTTAGATGGAATGGTAAGAATTTAAATAACTTCTAATTTATTAATGCACGAAGTGCATAATGTATGAAATTTATGACGATAAAGTTCCAAATCATTCGAGGAAAAATAAAATTTGATTTATATGAAAAGCTTTGTTTTACTGAATATATGAATCGGATAAATTATGTTTTCTATTTTGCTAATTTTTCCTGTTTATAATTTCCATAGCAATCTAAGGGAACTTTAGTATGAATTCACTGATATTTCATTGCTTATATACGTCGGGAAATAGCACAAATATGTTAAAATAATGAAGTATTTTAATAAAAAATAAATTGAAATAATAAATCATTTAAATCCGTTTATTTTTCAAGGGGATAGGCGGAATTCCTTTAGCCTCATCTAATTTTTTGAGTATAAGTAGTAGCCTGTCTTCGTCCTCCTTCAAGTCCACCGATAGTGAGCCAAAGCTATCAGTGAATCAAAACATTTCAGGGGAGAAAGAGAGAGAGAGAGAGAGAGAGAGAGAGAGAGAGAGAGAGAGAGAGAGAGAGAGAGAGAGAGAGATACGTAGACAATTATGGCCTTCTCATAGCCCTATACCCAAACACTCGTAAACAGTCTGTAATCGTGTGCATTCTAACACAATTGCACTTTTACAGATTTCTATTACTGTTAGTATTTTACTATCTTTGTAAAAATGAATAGTCATCTTTTTTTAATGTGTCAAGAGTCATATTACTCTTAAAATCCATTAATAATTTTATTTTAATGAAATGCTTTCAATAATTGTCATTGTTAGTCATGAACATTCAGAGTTTATCAGTAATGGAATACCGTACCACAAAATTCCACATAGGAAGGTTGGGAGAGGTGAATGTTTTCGAGAGAGACCCAGTGAATGTGCTTATGGATTCAACCAGAGCTAGTTGTGGGATTCAACAGTCATATGTCCATCTTCATTATGATATTTGCTAATTTCAGGGATGCTCAGAAGTTTTTTACATCTTTTATTGTTGAATTTAAGTAAGAATTTGCTTAAATTCAACTCAATCAAGACTTCAATGATTTCTTGAATTCAAATTTTAATTCAAGAAATATGTCACAATAGTCAATGGTTGTTTTTAGAAAGGATTACAGTTCAACTTTTCAGTTTTTAAATTAGATAATAATATTTCGATTCATTGTGATTTATTTTCTGCAATATTTTATTGTGCCAAACAAAAATACATGCGAAATATTTTATTCAACATATACATCGTCCACTTAAATAGTTTATTAAATATTCTATAAGCACTTAAGTATTCATTTCTTAAAAACGACTGTAAACCTTTCTTAAATACTCAAGAAGATATTTTAAACCTATAGTAATTTTCAGAAAGGTTCAAACTTATAGTTTGAGTGAACTAAGGAGAATGATACACAAAAATTAGATGACCCATTTCCTCTACTTTACACGCCAAGTGTGATACTTTATCAAGCCACTTCAGGCTTCAAGAAGTAGGACAAATAACATGATAGTCTCACACTAGTTGACGAAAATTTTCCATCCAAATAATACTCTTAGGATTAAAGGGTTTTGATTTTTAAAACTTTTTGACTCGAGGTACACTCTATCATCTTGTGCTCTTTGACGATGCTGATTAAGGAATGTTCTCTCCCTTCCATGGAGAATGATTTCGAGTTCTATGCATAGTACCCATCTTCCATGACTATCTTCTGCAGAAGAGTAGAATAGTTAACCTTGCAATAGTTTTAACTCTTACAACACAGGAATTAAAAGTGAGAAAGAGTAGTTTTCGATGTAAAATAATACTTGTATTTGCGTTCAGTTGAAGAATTTACTGATATATAAACGAAGAAAAGCACATGATAAATTCGATAATTAGTTGAAAATTTTAGGTGGAAAATGAATTTTATCGACCGGTATGAGATTACCGTCCTACTTATAAGAGGCCTGAAGTAGCTTAAAAAATTTCATTTTTGATCTCTAGAGTTGTGTTTCCAAATTATGCAAAAATCAATAAGAAAACAAAACAAACAAACAAAAATGAATTTATGAAATGGAAAAAAATCCTTAGCTTACTCACTATACTAATGTACTATAGGCATGCAACCTTTCATGAATGGGAGTCATATCAAAAAAAAAGGGGGGGGGGGAGAAAACATGCTTACCAAGTTTCTATGGCAAATATTTAAGCAAAAATAAATACATGTATCTTTAATGTAATCAAGTTAAGATAAAAATGAGTTTGCTCAGAATGAAGAATTGAACAATAACAGCTGCAATACTATAAGATCATGATATCACAGTGATTTGTTTTCTTCTAAATATATCGTTAAAATGCTTTCAGCATTAGTGAGGTATAAAATTGTTCCTTCTAAAGGATTTAAAGAAAAAATGTCCAGAATCCCAAGAGTAAAAAAATCTTTAATTTATAACGTAATAATTTATTATGTTCCATTATGCTATGTTATTGTTTCCCATATTATTAGAATTTCTTAAAGCATGGGCCTAATATGCCGCCTATTGGAAAATTTACTATTAGTTATTTTTTATTATAACTGGATTTTATTGAGATGCACCCTAAAGAAGCCTGTTTGTGGGATTAAATGGGTACATCGTTAGTATTCAAAGAAACATTCACTTGAACATCGTAATTAATAAAATACTCACTTTTTAAAAACCAAATTCAGTCAAATTCTCCGGAAATGACAAGTTTCTCTGAACTTTTTAACTCATTTCTTCACAGGTTTAAGCTGAGTATTAACTTTAATATTTAAGATCAAGATTGCATCTCATCTCTTTTTGGCAAATACCCAAAGGAGAGTTTAAGTACGATGTGTTAATTATGAGGATTTGTCTTCTATCACAATTAAAGGAAAGTTTCTAGGTCATCTTTATCTTGTTTAATGTCGCAATAGTACCATTTCGTATGCAGACGGTGGGCATAAGTTTCCACCAATAATCCAAGCATCGAAAATCATGATTCCATTTAAAATAAGGCAACTTTTCTATTTGTGACATTTTTACAAATCAGGTGTTTGAATTTCGTTTGGCTATTAAAGAATATCATTGGAGCATTTGTGAAAAACCAAGTTCTAGATAAATTAAGGCGATAACTTAGAGTGCGTAGTCAAAATTTTTGTTGTCGTTAGAATTTCGATGATGCAACAAAAAATACTAAGTAATAGTTTGTGAAAGTATTCGAATGAATTGAAAACAACAGTCTAACCAAAGAAGGGAAAAATAGAAATAATAAGATTGCTCCTTCGCATTAGTTTAAGGACACTGGCGAAAAATAGCTATGTTCCAGAAGAAGAAGAAGAAGATGTTGACATCAAGTTTGATCTAAGAAGAGAAAAGTCGCGAGAAAAAAATACGAGAAGAGAAGAGAATACCAAGCAGAGAAAATAAAGAATTATAAGTGTGCGGTGTATTAAGGTGATGCCTAGTCCTGGTTCGAGATGTTTTTCATGGTCCCCATTATAAATCGTTCGCGTGTCCATGGAGCATCGGTAGTGCATTCAGAAGAAGGAGGACGAAATATGTGTTCCTCGGTTAAAAAGGACACAATCGAATCCCGTTTGGAATGCGAGAAATTCTTATAAGAATTCAACAGAATGTTTAATACAAAGTTTTAGTTTTTTTGACCGTAATTCCAATCAGTTCCAGTATGGTGACCCTTGACCTTTACGAAACTGAATGCGTATTTAAGAAGGATGATTACACATTCGTATATTTCAAACTGCATCCCTACAGCGAATACAACAAATTTGTGTTTTTTAAAAAACCTGGAATGCGTATTTCTGAATATTGTTTGTTAAAACTTTGTTCAGAATACACATATTTCTAAATTACTTCTCATGCAGTTTCCTATCAATCTTCATGTTCAACTCCTGGTTTGACCAAACTATTTCTCCCACACCATATTTGGAAGGAGCCGACATTTGCGAATATTATTATTTAAATAGATCATTGTGATATCATAATCACAATGATCTATATCATAGGTGGTCAACAGCAGGCCCGCGGGCCACATGCGGCCCGTAACGTGATTTTGTGCTGCTCGCAGCAGGATAAAAACTATATTAAATTATATGTATCATCAATTTAGCTATTAGTTTCGACCGCAGATTTTCTGATTGATATACTAGTTATATTCATTATTTCTGACGATGGAAACAATTTATATTCTCAACACGGAATCAAAATTGCTTTAAAAAGATTACTCGATTTATAAAATCTACTGCATCTCTGTGCGAGTTGTAGTAGTTTTCCTCCTTTTTCCAGTCAAGGGTGGAGATAAGCATTGACTTTTGGAAACTGGTACCGAGGGAAAAATATTCTGCATTGAGTGATTTCAGCTTGAGAATTGCATCTATGTTTGGAAGCACATACACATGTGTATGTGCTTTCTCAAATATGAGGGAGGTTAAATCGTCACAAAGAAGCTGACTGACTAATGACTGATCACGAATATCATCATCATCGTTGAAAATCAACTTTGATGAACTTGTTGCCGCACATGAACTCCCGTATTGTTCTCATTAAGTTGTATTACATGTAAAAAAACCAGAAATATGTAATTCATTTAATTTAACAACTTATATTTAAATCAATCAAGTATTTTATATTGTTCTTCCAGTAGTAAAATGATTTAACAAATATAGTAATTCAATACATATAACTATTGCCTTGAAAAAATGCAGCGTTTATTTTTATTTTAATTCTATCTAAAAGTGTGTGGCCCGTGACGCTACCACTCATCATATATTGGTCCTCGTATAGAATAAAGTTGGCCATGCCTGATCTATATAATAGTTCATTGTGATTAGGAAGATCATTGGTAAGTTAAAAATATAGAACCTTGGTGCAGCTATGATTATTCTTAATTACAGAAAGGGGACTTAAATCAGATTGAAGAATGAAATTGATCATTATTTCTGTACAAGTGTAAAAGGATAATTTCAAAAAGTGCAGGGAAAAGCAGTCGAGAGGTGATATTTCGTGCTTGTCATCCAAACTCATACATTACAAACATTACAAACGGTACGTTTAAAATCATAAAAACAATAGATTAACAGTTCAACTTCTCTAGAACTAAGTTGAAAGACTTATTTCTGCTTCCTTCTGCTAAATAATTTAGGCCCTACTGAGGATGGAGTTTCTACATCCTAGGATTCGTCCTAAGAATCCTAAAATCTTAGAGAAGATTGTAGGATTCTTAGGAAGAAAGAACACCATATTATTACTATTAAGAGAGCCCTCCAGGGAGTCAGGGACTCATTGAGGGATAAATATGTTTAAAATTCTTCTTCTTCTTCTTATTATTATTATTACTACATAACAGCTCCTGGGAGTCCAAGGACTCATCGAGGGAGGGCACCTACTCCACAACTCTCCGTCACCACCACTGATGTAGATTAGTATTAATCTACGTCAGTGGTGGTGACGTAGATTAATTAAAATGATTAAAATAGAGTAGTATCCTCCCGCGATGAGTCCTTGGACTCCATAGAGGTGTCACTTAATAATAATAATAATAATAATAATAATAATAATAATAATAATAATAATAATAAGTTCGAGCGTCTCTTTCAGGAGAGCTTTGAAAGAGTTAATCTCCCAAAAGCTGTTGGAAGACATTACTGTAAATTTTTAATTTTTGATTAATTAATAGTTACTTCTTTGTTCAAGCATCAAGTTGGATTTCATGTTACATAATTTTATTTTAGTGTCTTCTTTTATTGATTTTAAACTGAGGCAATTGGATACCAGAATGGAAATACCGTTGCAGTTTTATAAAAATCAAAAAAAAAAAAAATCAACTAACGCCTTTTATTCCCTAATATGGAGTAGGCGAGGCCTTTATACCCTATCTAGCTTTTGGAGACTGAGTGGGCAGTTCAATCTCCACCGGTAGCCAATCAGAGATAGTGGCCCATGTCTATCACTAATTATAGCAGCCGCCGATGAAGAGGCTGGCAAACAAGTGCTGCCATCTCTTGGTACCTAACCCTAACAAGATATGTCACTGTCTGAAATAATGTGCGTACTACGGTCGATTTTCTTGAGTTTACGGGACGAAAAACCCGAGTTTCCGGGAGGAAAAACCGCTTGCCTGTGCCAGAGATCGACTAACTCGGGAACCGGTCGAAGATAGGCTTAGAAAAAGTTCCTCCAGTCAGCGACTAGACTAGAACCTAGGTCTGACTTCAAGCGGCCAAGCGCAGAGGACGCAAGCGCCACTTCCACTGAGCTACACAGGCCTAACTGCAGTTTTATAAAATATTAATAATTAAAATGAATTTTGTTATGACTACTATGGTTAATACATGCAAAGCCTTAATATTAAACTTGAAATTATTATTATTATTATTATTATTCCTGATACCTCCAAGGAGTCCGAAGACTCATCGCGGGAGGACATCTCCAACTGTCTCTACACCTTACCTCTACTACGAATCAACCATCTACCGCCCACCTCTAACACCACCACAACTAGTAATTTTTGTCTGTAAATTGCGTGTGTTCTGAAGGGCCGATTTGTATGTATGCGGGATGAAAAACCCGAGTTTCCGGGAGAAAAAACCCTGCTACCTCCGTATGAGATCGGCTAACTCACCATCGAGTGAAATCGACCAGATAAAGATTCCTCCCGTCGCGACGAGAATCGAACTTAGGCCTATTCCAATCGAAGGATGTTCGAACGTCTTGGAGTTCATGAGTTAATAGAGTGATGAACATTAAATCGCTATCAAACTAATCTCTCTAAAAAGATTAGAGTGAAAACACACTCGACTTAAAGGAAGATCATTGGACAACTTGAATGTGACATATTACAGTAAAAAAACTTTTACCTAAAGAAGGTAAAAGAGTGATTGATTGGGTTGTCTACTTGATGATAAATATCATAATCATGATGAATAACAATATAATATATAAATGAATCCTATCAGTGGCCCTAACAGGGACTTAATCTCCCACGACCTTTCCAAATATTCTTGGACTTCGCAACCGCTACCGTAACTCTAGGATAAGGTCGTTAGCCCTATGCCTCCAATATATAAATGAATACATTATTTTTTATGATGCAAATGTTAACAGAGTAACGAATGTTACTCTGTTAACATTTGAGTGTTGTTTGAAGAAACTGACAATTGAACTTGAATAAAAACAATAAGTGATATTCCAAAGATTGTGTTCTAAAATTAACTTCATTTGGGATTTTACAACTAGCATTACATGTTTATCAATGTAGAGTGAACAGATTAGGAAAGTCTGATTTCTTTTCCAAATACTTTTTTATATATTTGTTTTATTTTTCATGGTTGTTTGAGATAAAAATTACAATTTGAGAGAGATATAGATAATATTAACTTTTTTTTAATTTTTTATTAGACGGATACTTGAAAGAATTCATAAACTTCTCATCAGCTATGACCTCCTCATTTCCCTTCCATACCTCTTCGTAGAATGACCGAGTAGTCGCAGCAGGATTATTCAATAGCTAGTCTACCTAATCCCTGATAATAATATTCACAATCTCAACTTCGCAGCTTGATGATCACAATCAGGGCGTGATTACTTCCTGCTAATCAACTGTAAAGCGTTTGCAACAAAACGTTAATTGGAATGAAATTCTCTTGTAATTTTCCAGTATTGCCACATGTATAATCGCATATCTGGATTTTTATCTTTGTTTTTAAATAAAGTCTAATAAGAACTGTTTTATTAGATTCAAAAGGAAATTCTTTATAAAATAATATAAACTTTTATATAACTTTACGAGCATTATGCTCATAAATGTCCTTAATACAATAAATTTTTTTGTCATTGTCAGCATTTGGAGAATGATTAAGTATAAGCAAATTTATATAGAATTTATCTTTGGTAATATTTTGGTTAGGTTATTGAATATTTATTTGATGCCGCCATTTCACGAGAATCGTAGCACCATCGGTATCGAGAATTCCATTTGGTTGGAAAGTCCTTTCTAAGACGCAAAAACCCTATCAAGCTTTCTACTTCTTCTTCTTCTTCTTCTTCTTCTTCTTCTTCTTCTTCTGGTGAGTTATTCGGTTTCATACGTAGTTATAACAAGGTTTTATTCCTGGAAATTCTAGTTTTCCATCCCGGTAGACAGTCAAACAGACCAGAAGAATACGCGTGCTTTACAGATATAATGTTCTGGCCAAAAGCCTTAGCGCTTTTAACCATAACTCTGAACAACCAGCCATTTCTCAACCCATGGATTTCGATAGGATTAAATGGACAAAAATCTTTTGTTTATATTTATTTTACTGTGTGTGTTTATAAATACAGTTACGTAAAATCCATGTTTGTGGTCGTTTTGTATATTACAGGATTGATACCGTCAATTTACATGTAATATAACGGCAGGGCTTCAAACATTTTCTTAAGGTTTTAAAAAGTGCACCTTGCCATTAAGAAACACTGATATAAAAATTCAAACATGCGATTTCTGTAGGAATTATCCATTAGGCTGTATTTCTTAATAGAAATAAAGCCATGAAGCATAATGGCGACTCTTACTAAAACCGCATGTTCGAAGTCTTTTTTCTTTTATTTTTTAATATATGTGAACTGTTGTGATTGTCTTTTAGTAGTTGTAACCATAAAACACAATGAGAGTGATTTTAATGCTTTCTACACACACACACACACACACACACACACACACACACACACACACACACACACACACACACACACACACACACATACACACACACACACACACACACACACATAAATGAATCATTTAAAGCAGTTCGCCAAAGATGGTCAACGAAGTAGTCATTCAACAACAATCCACAAGATCGAAATACAACGAAAATTAAGAAAGTTAATTAAGAAATTTAGTTCATATACAAGCAGATGATTAAATAACTGAAGAATTACATTTCTTTTATGGTTGAAAATTTGAACATTTGGATGATTCCTCAGTTGTCATGGGTCAATTGTTCTCTATAGCCCACGTGGAAGAACGTGCATCTTAATCTGGAAAAGATCTGGATTCACTCCTTGTCATGATGCGAGGATCTTTACATAGACTTTTTTCAAATGAACATGAACTAATCAGTCTCGTACAGTAGAACGATTTTTCATCCGGAAATCGGGTTTTTCCCTCTCTCAAAACAGACAAAAATTCTGTGTTGCGTAGATAGAGAATCGGGTTCTAATGAGCCTTGGGACTCCATAGAGGGGTCGTGTAGTAATAATTCGGAAAAAGATAATTTTGCTTTAGAAAATATATATTGGCTGGTATTCAGTTCACTATACTTCTACTAACTTTTGGTTATATCCTAAACTAAGGTGCAAGACACCTTAAAAAGGAAAAAAAAATCTGATTGTACTACTGATATTATAACAAAGAAAAGTATGCAGACATTGAAAGTATTAAGAGAGAGAGAGAAAAATATCTTTCGATGAAAGGGCATTCTATCTTTAGTGCATAGTTCGTCACAAGGTCGCTAATTTCAAGGATTCAAACTCAATTACAATGCGTCAATAAAAAGTATGTTGCTTGTCTAACTTCTTAACCTCGTCTCATATTTATTTTCCTTTTATTTCTGTTAAACATATGCGTTTTTCAAAGTTCGAGGTTTCTATTTGAAGCTAATAAATACCTCACGTTATGTTAAAATGCATACTTCATAACTTTACAATCGCATATTAAATCGTGTATGCACGACAGTTGGATACAAAGACCAGATAAAATAATAATCAAAAATAACTTTGCTTATTATTTATTTCAGTAGTTAACTAGAAAAGAAAATAATACTAAAAGAAAAACCATTAAATGGTTTACGGTAATTTAATTAATATTTTCTTAAAGTAGTTAATTTTACGTAACTAAATATTTATTAATAAACACAGAGTTATTTTTGTGTTCTATATCGAGATATCGCGCAGACAAAAACGAAGCAGCTACACTAGCACCATCCCTCGGCAAGCGTTACATTGTAATTAATGCGTATGTTTTTCTTTCTTTTTTTTTTTTTTCGAGATGTTAAATGGCGTTCGGTTGCTATTAGTTATTCTTCGATTAGAAGTTTTGTTTGTTATTATTTTAGTTATTTACCAAAAACCCGTTCCCACTATGTATTCTACGTTGTTCGTATTGCACAATTTTTGTTAAACCTAGTAAGTATATTTTTAATTTTACTGGAAATATTGATTTCTGATTTTTGCAATGTCTCATGAACACAGTACAATTTGTTGGGTTAATTAAAACAAATTTAAAGAAAAAATTGGTGATCCTACCGCTTTCGTCAGACGATGTAATTGTTTATTATGTTCACAGCATAATGATTAAGAAGAGAAAAGTGTGATACATTCTAAAATAAAATAAAATTCTCGCTTTTTTTCTTGATAATGTGATTACAAGAATCATAACATATAATCAACAATATGGAATTTTTGTGAAGTGTGCAAAATTAACCCGACTGACACAAAAGGAAAGTAACTGTATATTTTTAAAATGCTTCTCAACTTATAATTAAGAATCTATTTATAATTTATTTATGAAAATGATTTATCTACTTTAAATGTATTTATATATAATAAATTATAGCTTTCATCATTGTTTTCTTAGAAGGGATTCCTGTGAGAAAAAGGATTTCCTTTTTTACAGGATGGTTAAAATTCCTGGAGCTGTTTCATGCTTTAAAATAAACTTATCAAGCTACACTTCTTTTTGAACTGTTCTCAGAATTCATTTTGAGTTTCTTCCTTACTTTTTTCTTTTCTTTTCTTTTTTTTTTTTTTAACATCTTGCAGTTATTTTCACGTTAGGTTTTCATAATGATGATTTTATTAAGAAATAAGATATTTCCAAAAAAATTTGTGAATCTTCATAAAAGCAAATATTCGAGAAGACTGGTTTGTAGATCTTGAACTTGAACATATTTCGACCGGTTTCGAAATTAAAATAGCACTCCGAGGTATCTGATCATTTAGACTTAACTTTAAGTAGAGCTGGTTCTTACACCAAATAGCGCCACAGGTGGCAACTATTACAGATGTCCTCCTCCGAATGCTTTTACTCCCCCCAACGTTAATCCCCCCTCATCGTTGAACAGATATTTTTGATTAATAAGTTTATTCGGATCCTTCTAAATTGCCTAAATATTATCAATTTTCCACTCCAAGACTTCTTGATCCCCCCCCCCACACACACACACTTATAAGTTATAGACTAAAGGTTGCTCATACCTCAGTTCCCTGAAAACTGAATAGTGCATGGGTGCACTCCTTTTTTTTAATTTTTAATTTTTTTATTTTTAGGAGAATGGATGCTGGTAGTGGAGTTTCAATGTGTTTCAATTTCTGGAAGTGCACTTTTTTTTTTTTCTCGATGCATATGATTCTTTTTAATCGTTTTATTTGCTCGCCATTTTATTTATTTTTTATTTTTTTTTTATGCCAAGGAAAAAATCAGGAATATAGCAAAACGAGATTGTTTAAATGTGGTGCTAGAAAGATAAAAAATACTTATTTTAAAAATACATATGTTTCTAATTTTTTATGACTATAAATTACAGATATGTATAAATGGATTCGTTTATAATACTGTATATTAATTTACGATTTAATATGCGCAATTAAAATGACATTGTTTTATGATAGCATTTTTAAGAATTTTTTTTTTTAAAAAAACAAAATTAGATTAATAAATTTGTGGGGATGGCAGTTTGAAAGAACCAAACATCTTTCATCTATTTTCAAATAGTTGTAGATCAAATTTGTTAGCTGACAACTTTAATTTGAAACTATTTTTAATTTTTACAGGAGAATTTTTAGTAAGTAATTATTTTATTGTTCGAGGTACTATACGATATGGAAGTTCCCTCTCTCTAATAATATAGCATAATTCATTTTGTGAATACTTAAATTTTGTCATTATTGTGGCATTTTACTGTTGTTTAAGTACATTGGAGAAGTATATTTTTTACCAGTTATTGTAGTAGAAGAAATTTAATCCCATTACAATAAAATATTTCCCCGCCTAAGTTCAATTTCTTTGTGCTTTTCTCCCTTCTAATAACATCTCTTTAAATTGATTCCCTATGATCTGCTTCGTTTAACTGATTACGTGCATTAGTGTCACCAGTCATGATGGCTGTGACGAGAGTCTCCTAATCTTCTACAAGAAGCAGATTTTAACTTTCGTCCCCTCCCCAACCCGACCAGCAGATTATCAAATATTGTCACGGCTGACGGTCTCCAGCATCAAGCCATAAACGGAGGGAAGGTGAAACCGTTAAATTCTTCAGAAATATAATTTTGCAATTACACTAGCGCGCCTGTTTTCTTTCAAATTTGTCTTCGGGGACTTCGTCCCTCTCTCTCTCTCTCTCTCAACCATCATCGCATTCTCATTATATTCCTTGCATCCTCGTGCCCCGAAAAACAAACAAAACAGCCGTAACCAGAAGAGACAGTCGTTTGTCGCCAAGAGTCGGAAATGCAAGGCGCGCGGACCTCGAGATCTCTAAGATTGACACGCCCCTTGCATCATTCGTTGCTACCGTTCCTTGGTGTCCGGGGCCGGCGAAACTTTAATCAGATGGAATGGTCGTCTCGCGCTGCCGCAGGCTGTCTAATTAAGTTTGGACTCCCTTCGAGGCCACATATTTCACGGCCTGACACAGGGCCGCCACTACAGACCTTTCCTTCACTGAGGGGAGTTATGAGTGCTGTAATTCATCTAAACAGCGTTCTGGTCGGCTTGCTACGGCCACGCCCTGGGTAATGGATCAGTGCCGTAAGAAAGGCTGATGACGGTAGTAAAAGTGGGTATGTCCCTACCCCCCTGCTTGTTTTATTCCCCCTATTTGGTAGTAAGGATAGCACACGCACGCGAGAAGCCATGACACCCTTTTAATAGTCGGTGTGTCTTTGCTAGGTGAACAATAGGTGCGCGTGACGATCTGGGTCGTGATGTGGGCCGAGATGGAACCGCAAGTATGAGCATAAAGTTTCCCTCTGAGCGTAATGACGTTATAATATCATCTTCAGGTGAGCTAAGTAAGAATTTAGAGAGATATTTAGAAGCATGCGCAGGTAGGAATGATGCTCCGCAGGGACCAATCATACGACCGATGCGCGTTGTTGAAGGGACGAAGTGGATCAGAAAGAGAACGCACTTTCATACAGTGTTACTGAATGGAATCATTTCTGTCTTAATAAACGTTACATTCTAAGCCCGCTTGTTCCATTATATCGATGCACCTTTACTATAAATGTGTGGAAATAGGAGTTTACGGAGATATTATACACTAGTGAATATTATATTATACACTAGTGAATATTAATTACATTATTCCTAAAAAATCATTTGAGGGGAGATCGTAATGATTTTTCTTTTTATATCATTGCAACTCGAAGCATTATAATAAATAAAAAAAGAAAAAGAGGCATTAATAGAAACAAAGAAGGCTTTTGTTGTGGCCAGTATCCTTTTTAAAGTTCGTAATTGTTATTAGACACGTTTTCAAAAACTTTCTTTATATAAGTTTATATAAATTTAAACTTATAAAAACAAAAGTGCAAAACCTCTGTCCAAAGCTTGAATTTTAAATGACAAGTCTTTTCTTCCTTTTTCCTAACTACAATAAAGAATATATAAATTATAAAGTTCAATTATTATGCGATCTTAACAAATTATTACGTACATTAACACGATCACTGAAATTATTAATATATTCAATCTGCGTTTCTATTTTTTTACAATCTAATTTAAATCAATATTTAAATATAAAATTGCTCTAAGAGGTCACTAAATGTCACAAATAACATCCAAAATTAATAAAAATGTTTTCAGTAATTAGTACTTGAATGCAGAATGAGCTTATAAAAAAAAATGTATATAAGAATGAATTTATAAAAAAAGTATTTCATCTTCCTCAGCTGAAATACTTGGAAAAGACAATACTCAAACGCTAATAGGGAAACAAGAAACCTCTATATGAACTTTTTCAGCTGAAGGTGAGTTAGGTGGTCGCATACGGTGTGGGTGGAGGGGCTTTTCATCCCACAGAACAGCAAAGTAACCAGAACTGTTCAAATGCAAAACAGTATCTTACCTAGTGGTATGGGATTTTTATTTTATTTTATTTTGCACAGAGAAGTTTTGCACTTCTCTGTGCAAAGCTTGAATTTTCAGTTACAAGTCTTTTCTTCCTGTCTGGCTAAAACTGTTTGTTTTATATGCTCTGAAATCGGAGAAGAAAGACATAAAAATAGTGTAGATGGTGACTGTTTTATTTGAATAGGATTTTTATTTATTTACAGGAAACACAAAAAGAAATGTGAATTAAGTTCGTAAAAGGGTATTATATTTTTTTCGGTTACGGTAAAATTTCGACATTTTTCGTTACCTTGCTGGATAAAATTCTAGTCTCTTTCTCTGGATACATCCAAACTTTAGTGGAGTCAAAACGATTTTGGGTTATTCAGGAACATTTCTATATTATATCTTGTAATTTTCTTATGTGAAGTATATAAGGTAATCAGCATTATCTAATTTGTTTGGTTATTACCGGCATTGCAGCTTTCTACATATGCGTTCCAAGTATTATTTTCAGCTGGGGAGTGCCTCATGAGGTCAATTCCGCTTTCCCTCTCTAGACTTTTTTTATGGAACGTTTACAAACTAAATGGTGGAGTTACAGAACTGAACTCATATCATACAATTTTGGATGAGTTAAAGTTGAAGAAGAAAGATGAAATATAGCAATATTTGGATTTAAATATCTGTTCTTATATATGAAAGTTGCTCGTAATACAAGGGGATTAATGAAAAGGAACGACAGTAAGTCGAGTGATGCCATGGTAATACGCAATTGTTAGTGGTTGGTTGCCTAACGTGTTCTAACATGTTTAAAAGAAAGCCAAGGATTTATATATGAGATTATATATAATTATATATAATTAGGAATTTTAAAGATATTTTTCGATTAGTTACTCTTAAATGTTTGAACAGTATTGTGCGAATTCTGTATCTCTGCGGAATAAGTTGTGGGTTTGAAGAATAGCAAGCTTGGGGAAATCCTCGTTGGTTTAAATGCTAACGAAACCTTACGATGTGTTGTGTTTACGATAAGAACAGACGCTAACGTTATTTCTATTATTATCCTACTATGGGGATTATCCTTTTTTTTTTTAGTCAGTGGTTTGAAAATTAAGGATGACCTGATTGCAACTTTTGCAATTTATGACCCGATCGTTTCGTACATTGAGCGAAATACAGTTTTTTTTTTTTAATTCACCATCAGCTAATTGGCTACCAAACTTCCTAATTATTTAAGACATTAGTAATGAGTTTGGTTTTAAATTAGCCACATTTTTGTTTGTCATGTTTACATCTTTACTGTTATATACTGTAAACGAAAGAAGTATTTTTTCCCCGCTTCTTAAATTCGCCCTTCTAATAAAACCACCATTTCTTTAATAGATATATGACGCATTATGTGCTGCCGCCGACCACACCTTTCATTCTTACACCAACTTACAACAACAGAAGGCAGACGAATTGCGGATAAGTTATTAAAAATACATTCCAAGTTTCATTACTTATTAATTAATCTATCTCGCTATATGTTATTACAATTCAGTTTCATTTGGGCTTCAGAGTGTTTAGAATCCATTATAATTCTCCTACTAGCTTTCAGTCATTAAAACAATGCATTTGTCAAGAAATGCACAGATAAATGCTAATTTATACATTCTCGATAATTTAACGAATAGTTTCAAAAACAAATCAGTGATAAAATTTTGTAAAGCGTTGTTGCACGTTTTCATAGAGTTGGTGTCCTTGTGCTGATAAAAAAAAAAAAAAAAAAAAAAAAAAAAAAAAAATCAACTAACGTCTTTTTATTCCCGTATACGGGAGTAGGCAAGGCCATTTAGCCCTATCTAACGTTTGGAGATTGAGTGGGCAGTTCAATCTCCACTGGTACCAATCAGAGATAGATGGCCCAAGGCTATCACTAATAAAGCGGTACACAGTGAAGAGAGACGGCTCAAATGTGCCGCCATTTGAGTTAGAGTTAGAAATATATTGTGTTAGAGTTAGAGACCACGAGATGGTCTCTAACTCTAACACAATATATTTAATGTCTGAAATAATGTGGATTCTACGGTCGATTTTCTTGAGTTTACGGGAGGAAAAACCCGCTTGCCCGTGCCAGAGATCGACTAACTAGGGAACCAGTCGAAAAAAGGCTTAGAAAAATTTCCTCTAGTCGCCGACTAAACTGGAAACCAAGTCTTCCTTCGTGCGGCCAAGCGCCGTGGTGTGCAAACGCCACATCCACTGAGCTACACAGGCTCCCTTGTGCTGATGTTTAAAAGAAATCTTTTAAATGGAATACATCCTATAAGAACTAAATTATAAAGGGGGGGGAAGAAAAGCTTGATCATATTGTGTGTATGTGTGTATTTGGTGCTTCTGCGTTCTTGTAGCGAAAAAAAATGTCCTGGGGATAGGCATTTGTAGAGAGGGCTCTCATAGCTATTGGTTGATAGGTAACGTCGAATCCTTCAAAAATTATAAAGATTATTTGGAGACGCCTGGTGTTTTTCGAGTTTAAATGTAGAAATGCTGCAGAGAGTTTGTGTTTTGTTTCAAAAGAATTCGCCCATTGACAGGTCTCTAAAGTGATTTGATTTGTGCAGTTTATCGCTTTTATTTTTTAGGTTTTCGATATCCATGATGGGGTACTGCTCAGTTCTGAAAGTAGTCAACTGTGCTGAGGAGAAAAGGTCCTGAGTAGACTCGATGCAGACCACGCTACAAACCTGATATTTGACTGTTTTATAAATTATGTTATTTAATAGGCATGGATTTGTTCTGCTAGATAGTGGGGTGGGTTGATGGCTTGGAGGAGATAAGATTCGTTAATACGCACTTTCGCGTGAAGACAGGCTTGAAGCCAGTATTCAGAAATGTGTCAATATGATATTGTTTGATTAAGGGGAAAAGATGAATTTTTATTTCATTTTTTATTTGCAGGATTGGATACCACCACTACATTATACTTGAATACAGCTGAAGAAGGAACAACATTATATTCATTGTCATACCTTTGATAATTGAATGTATTGAAAAAATGAACTTTGTATGGATTTGGCATGTCAGAATCTCTTTCTTTATTGTTCTTGCTTCTTTTTATTTTTCATCCAGAAGAAGAAGAAGCAATAACTAATTCCGGAAAACACTATTAAGGATAGTGTTTTCCGGAATTAGCAGATATTGTCTATTCATTTCACAGTGTTTGATTTTTTTTAGGATTTTTGTTTTTTTTATTCGTGTAATAATAAAATCTGGAATTTTTTCATGTACCAGAAACGTCTCCTTTAGAGCAGCCAATAGTAACAAAAGCTCTTTGACTGTAAAGACATTCGATCCTGTCTTAATAGAAAAGCATCATTTATATATGAGAACATTTATAAGTACACAACAGTATCAAGTCCCATACGGTGGTTGCGAGGTTCTCTCGGAATTTGGGTTTTCATCTCACATAACACGCAACCGGTCAAAGACCGTACACAGTTTACAGAAATAATACACCTCAGTGGCGCACTCAGGATTTGATCTTGGAGGGGGCCGAGCACTCAAGATTTAATCTTGGGGGGGGGGTATCGAGTTGAGTATACAATTTGAGAATACACACTACGCATTGTATACGAGCTATGACTGAGCATCTGCAGCGATCGCCAATACATGATACCTGTGATCTCCTGTGGCCCGACTCGGGCAAACGAAGTAGCTCCCGAGCACTACTTCGTTCGCCTTGCGTTCACAGCGCCCAGGATTCTCGAGCGCTATAGGGTATTCCCACCTTATATGACCGCTAATTCATAAGGAACATATAACGAACATAGAAATAGAAGACACGACCCAACATAAAAAAAAAAAAAAGAATTTTAATTAGGAAAAGATTTTTGGAAATTTTTCTGGTGTTTTTTCCTTTTTCTTTTGGGGGGTGCCAAGGCCCCTTGGCCCCCCTCCCTGGGTACGCCAATGATACACCTTCTTCATAGTAATCTAAACAACCACTCATCATATGTACTTCCATTAAAAAACGCGACTTTAAAAACTTCAAGAATTTTTGAACTTGCTCAACGTTTTGAAAAATCACACGTCAGTTTCCTATATTCACACACACACACACACACACACACACACACACACACACACACACACACACACACACACACACACACACACACACACACACACACACACACACACAGTACAGTGTGTAAGACGTAATTGCAATAATAAGTATCAGAGCAAACTGTAGTATACTAGTTCATTATAAAATAAAATATCAAGCGTGCAAAAGATGTATTACTATTTCTCGATTTCGAATTATGAATCGGTTTTTTTCCTATGATTAACGTTCGACCGCGTGTTTCTTGTTAATTGTTGCGTTGGCTCTCTCTCACAGTAAGTGGTACTCATTTACTGCATCTAATTTTGAAGAAGAGCTTAGATTTCGTTTACAAAGAGACGTATTAAGTAAATTTTTGAGCAGCATTCTTTCACTCCCCCACCCCACCTTCTAAAAGCCGCTGTAATGTTAACCTCAGTAAGGATATCCATCTTGTTCTGACAGTTAATTCTCAAATTCGCAGAAAAACAGAAGCGAAGGTGGGGGGAAAAGCTTCTCAAGCCTAAAAATAGCGAAAGAGTTCCAATAAAAAATGTCTTCTCTTTATCTGAGGATGTAATTTTTGCTTTCATCTTACTCATTATCTGGCGGAGAACATAAGTCTCTAACCCGCCCTCGGCGTCGACTACCGTCTGCATTTGTGCGCTGCAGAAAGAAATGGGCGTGGTGTGAGATACGATGGCTCACGTGACCTCTCCACTTTATCCAATCAACGGTGAAATGGAACCGAGAAACACAAGTTGCTTAAAGAATCGAATGTCTTTAGAGACTGGAGAAGATCGAGTTACGTAGTCAGTTCGTAAAGGATAATTAGGTGGACGTAAAAGTGACCTCTGATCTTTCTCTTTAAAGGCACACCCCTCTTAGCTAGATGCGAAATGGAAATTGCTTGAACGTTATAGTGATTAGCGATAGTCTTTTTCTAACTATATAACCTTAAGATTCTTGGAACTTTCCTAGTAAAAAAGCTATTGCGCTTGGATATTTCAGAGAGAAAGAGAGAGAGAGAGAGAGAGAGAATTAAAAAAAAAAAGCCATCAAAGAGATTAAACAATGTTAGCTAGTACAAATACAAAATGACAATAAAAGTAATTTTTCGTATGTTGTTTCTAGTTCTCTCTCTCTCTCGAAACCCGCGGAATACGTGATCATTACGATTGATTGTTAATGAAAATCTCGAGATTCGTGTCTGGGTCTCATAAGTTAGACATTTGCGGATCAGCTCGTATCCTAAATTAGAGAAATTCTCGTATGTTGTAAGATGGACCAATAAGTTTAGGAAGAGAATTGAATGCCCCGGATACCGCATGTGTGTGTGTGTGTGCGAGGGGGGGGGCACACTTCGATTATTAATACAGTAGAAGATATTAAAATTTCGGCCTTCTTATAGAAATTAGTTTCTGTTAGGGTGTGAAAGAGTTTCCAAGAGGAAAAATTCTATTCACCTTCCATAGCAAACGTATTCTGTACCTATTAAAAAAAAAAAGTTAAAAAATGTTCTTTCCACTTAGCAGGCATAACTTTATTAATCTTGCTACCAGCGATAAGTAGTCTAGTTAAGTTAAGGGGATAATAAATCCCCTTAACTTAATTTATGTCTCCGGAAAAATAGCCTTTTGGTTCTTTATCGTAGTAATAGTAGTCTAGTTGTTTAGATCATCGTTTGTTTTTAAAAAACCCGTTTATTGAATAACATTTACTCAATAAACGGGTTGGTTATTGATTAATTAAGTTATTTCGATCAGCTCGCGAGCGAAGTGAACATTTATTATATGATTGCGCCTAACTTTTTTTTTATTCTTCTTTTTCATATTTTCAGTTATATTTACGGGAATAAGAAGAAATTAGAAATAGACAGTTTCTTTTCTAATTAGTGTTCTGTTCTAGTTGGCGGAGTGGTTAGCGTATTCGTTTTAGAGCCAAAAGGCTACAGGTTCGAATCCCGCCGTGGTCATGGATGTTTCTGATTGTCTATGGAATTACTAGTGTAGTTGCGGTTAGTTGTAGTTGATGAAGAGTTGTGGAGTGGGTGCCCTCCATTGATGAGTCTTTGGACTCCCTGGAGGTGTTACGTAATAATAAAATCAAATGAACCACACACAGAGTACTTTTCTTCCAAACCGGTTTTGAGACTCCTGTGATATTTGGACGTGAGATATAAAGTAAATAACACCTGCATATTTGACGAAATTTATATTACATCAAATGTGACGTTTTGACTATTTACTTTAAACAGACAGTTTACTGACCTTTTCTGAATCTCCACGCCTTTTGTTGAATACACTTGTATACACCAAGGATCCAACACTTCTCTCTGGTTCACTCCTAGAAGGTAGTCACTGAGATTTGCAAATTTGTCCCAAAATGTTTTTTGGTCAAGTTCCATTAAACTTGTATATCTCAGTGAAATGATTTTAAAAAACAATTTTAAACTTTAAAATCAGTTTAAAACAATTATTTTTACGACTATTTTTGCCTGTTTTCGTTTAGGAGTGTCCCTTATTTTAAAAACATTGGCTTTTTACTCAAGAATTCTTAGGGTATTATAGGTGTATTTTAAAGATAAATATATGCAGACTAGTAGAGGAAGAGATTTTGCACATACCTCGTTTGGATGTTAGGTTGTCTTCGTTCTGCATACGTCTGCAGTTAGGCTGTTAAAAGGGAAGGGGGGGTTAGGAAACGTGTGTGGTGGGGTTGAAGCAAGGTGAGAAATTAATTTGAAAACCCGGATTTTTTTTTAAATAATATATATATATATATATATATATATATATATATTATTATTATTATTATTATATTTAAGGGCGCTTCTTTGGGGAAGGGTTTTAGTAGAAACAGGGGCGGGGAAGAGCGTTAACGGGGTGTGAGCCGTTTCGATCGTGCTGTCGTCATCGGAACATTTCGGGATAAGTGTCCTTATCCCGAACCACACGAACCACACTCCCGAGCCACATTTATCTCGAAATGTTCCGATGACGATAGCACGATTGAAACGGCTCGTATCCCGTTAACGCTCTCCCCCCGCCCCTGTTTTCCATAAAACCCTTCCCCTTCCCCAAAGAAGCGCTCTTAAATATAATATATATTATATTTAATATATATTATAATAAATATATAAATAAATATCTTAAATATAATAATATATATATATATATATATATATATATATTATTTTTAAAAAACCCTGGTTTTCAAATTAATTTCCCATCTTGCCTCAACCCCCCCCCCCACGTTTCCAAACCCCCTCCCCTTTTAACAGCCTAACAGCAGAAGTATGCAGAACGAAGACAACCTAACATCCAAACAAGGATGATATGTGCAAAATCTCTTCCTCTACTAGTCTGCGTTCTTGAGTAAAAAGGCAATGTTTTTAAAATAAGGGACACTCCTAAACGAAAACAGGCAAAAATAGCCGTAAAAATAATAGTTTTTAAGAGGAGTAACGTGGGAATTTTCCCAGAAATAATACCTAAGTTTAAAACAATTTTAAAAATCAGTTGTAGGTTTAGAAAGAAAGAAAAGTCCCCTTTTCTCCCCAGATATAGATTTATATCATTTATATGTAGGATACGTATATATAGGAAGAAAAGGTTCTTTGTTTCTATATACAGAGTATCAGGAAAACCAGTGAGTAGATAAACAACAGAAAGTGCGAATCATGCAATTACCGTAATTAGTTTCGTCATGTCTGTTCATCCATATGAAATAACTCGAGAAAGGATGATCCAATTTTGGTGAAACTTAGTATTTGAAGCTTTTCACTTAATTTCAATTTTTCGCTCATTTTAGTTTATTTATTTTTTAATCGGACAATAATAACTACCACTTTACGTGATGACTCAAATACGTTTTTCACTGCGCGAGTGACGTACACAGTAGAATTACCCTCGGGTGATTTTTATACCTCCCTTAATATATTTATCACTACCTGTGAATGCAATTTAGCACTAATGCATTTGCCTTTTGTTTATTATGTAACAGTTGTTTTATTTGTGACAGATAAGTTTTGTATATGTAGAACTTGCAACAGTAAATTAATTGTTTTCTTTCTGTCAATTTAGATTATTGATTTATTTATTTAAACATTTGATGACCGATTTTATTTTTATTATTCGAAGTTACTTGTTTGCTTTTATTATTATTATTATTATTATTGTAGAGTCTTCTAACACGATATTCTTTTTTTGTTTATTCTTGCGCAGTAGCCAAACCATTAATAGACACACACATTCGTCCACTATGGTTTCCTTATTATGAAGCTCTTTTTGTTTCTATTCGATAACCTTGTTCTTTCGTGAGAGTTGTTCCATTTCAAAAATTACGAAGGTTTTTTTTTTTTTTTTTTTTCATTAGCGGATTCCACTTTGCCTTTGTTTGCCTAATTGGTTTATGCTAGTAACTACTACTGCCATTTAAGCGACCGGCCTCACACTGTTCTGTTTGAAGCAAAAGTAAATACAATTTCTTTATCAAGCTATAATTTTATGAAAAGCATTGGATATTTCAGATCCAATATTCCCCCCCCCCCTCTTTCTTTTCTTCCGTTTTTCCCGCTTATTGGAACGTCTACGGCAGGAAGCAGCCACGTCTGTTCGTTCGAAACACCTGGATTTCAGTATCATCAGAGATGTCGAAACTTTTTCAATGCTTTTGTCACTTAAAACTGAATTCGAGTAACCTCATCTTACATAGGACAGTAAAGTATTTCTTATCTTCTGAAACTTCGACTTATCACCGTCTTATCTTACCTCTAGAGTCGATACAAACATATCGACTCGAGAACATCTTTTAGTAATAGATTTTTTTTTTTTTGTTTTGTTTATGTGACTTCCAACCACGAAAGGTTATCCTATAGTACGTTAGTACTTTAGGTGGGCTAAGGAATTTTTTCCCCTATTTTTAGTAACTATATATATTTTTATATTTTTATTTATTTATTTATTTTTCATAATTCGGAAATCCTGCTTCAGAGAAAAACATGGAACTGTTTTTTTTTCATGTTTTTTCAAGCCAATGAATTAAGATCTCCAACAGGGTTACTGATCAGAAGTGGCCTTCAGATCCACATCCGGCAAAAATATATAAATATTAATCTCTTTTCTCAGGAATAGAATCTCACTACTACTAGTACTCATGATCCATAGTAGATCTTGTTTATATCATGCATCTCTGGGCATAATGCGCAGAAAGATTTCGAGAGACCTGTACTATTGCAACTTGATAATTCCAAGGCATTTGATACGGTCTGGAGAGGGACTCAAAAAACTGCCACTTCATGTCTACCTTCCAGCTTGGTAACTGAGTAGTTCATTCTGTGTACAGTGGACGTTATTATCTTTCTCTCTCTCTCTCTCTCTCTCTCTCTCTCTCTTCAGATTTCTCTGCGTGCATGTATGTTTAAGGCATTTCACCTACCTCTTCGTTCTCATATACACAAATGGCATTCTCTCACCATGAGAGTGCGCTCCATTTCTTCTACTCTCTCTCTCGACAAACTTTGCACTGCTCAAACATCCCAAACTTCAAGATCTTCTCAACCAATGCCCTAAACATTAACCTTTTAATGCTGCCAAAACACGGCACAGTTCTGTTTGTACTCTCACAAAAACAATCTCGGTTCACCTTCTCTTATTAGTAATACGTTTCACATGTTCTTAACCTTTTCTGAAAAACAAACACATCATATCTATAGCTTTCTCAGCCTCCAAAAATCTTGATAACATTTTCACCTGAAGATGCTACTTTCCATCTGTTCAAATTGTACTAACTCTTTACAAATATCAGATCATCTGACTAGAATACAACTCTCAAATTTGGGGGTGATGCGTCAGAATCCCCCCCCCCCTCCAAAATTTGTTGATGTTGTCAAACAAAAGACAGTTCAGCTAATATACGATCCCTCTCTTACAGATTCACTTCGGTCACTTCTCATAGCTGTTGATTTCTGCTTTATGCCTTTCTATAGGCACTTGAATGGGAGAAATTCTTCATTTTCCCCATTCTGCTAAGCTTGTGATAACAAGAACAACAGCTGCGTATTATTCATTTATAGTTCAGCTGCTAACTTACAAAACCTACTTCTTCCGCTCCTCTTTCATTCCGTCCGCCTCTATTTTCCGGAACGGCCTTTCCCATGAAGAACTACAACCTCAGTTTCCATCTCTGATAACCCAGGCTCACACATCACGCCAGTTTCCTATAGGTTCTGAAAAGTCTCATTTGTGGGAATTGATATAAAGAAAAAAAAAGTCAGTTCACGATCTTTTTTTTATTAGTCATTATTCTTGTTTTTATTTATTTTGGCATTCAGCTGCAATAATCTACAGGCGTTTGTATGTTAGTGTTAGAAGACGCCTATGAACTCTTAGTATCTCTGAATTCAGATGCTAAATAGTTACATAATTCTAGCTTTAGTTGGTTTAATACTTAGTAGGTTAATACTCATGCGCCTTTCCCTAACTTCACTGATGTATCAGGAGAATGCATCCATGAAGGGGAGGGGATGGGATATTTTATTATGTTTAAGGAAGTTATTCTTAACAGAAAGTTAAATAGAGTACATTAAATTTGCTATACGTTCTAGATTACTCTACGCTGGAAGATGTGATGAGTCTAATTGTAGCCTTAGTTTGGCAATTAACAATCACGAATTTCTTGGTTGTTGGTTACTTCCACTCCCATCTTGTATATCGAGATAAAAGTACCAGTTAAGTTCAGTTTAGCACGCATTAAAAATATGTTGAAGGTAAATTTAAACTATTGGGATTTCTTTAAGTTCTTTATTGTCAAAGAGGTTATTAAATCTTCTCGTTCTGCGAATTCTTCTTAACATTTACGCTTTCCTTAATCTCGAATTATTTTAATAATTTATTCATTTAGTTTTTTTTTTTTTTTTTTTAATCGCAATTGATTTTATTTTTGGCACGTTCTTTAGGAGGATTTTGAAATTCATGGAAACTGGAACTGTTGATTTTCTAGAAGAATGGACACATTTTTTTAAATTTTATTATTATTATAATGAAGTTTATGAAAGGGTTTCGTATTAGTTGATAAACACTATAATATATTAATCTGTTTGTAAGTTTTTGAATATGACAGATAGAGAAATTGTCGTTACGTCATGATGTTCTTGATTAGAGAATGGCATAACAACATTTGTGAGCTTGTTACAGTATTTAAAAGTGTAATGGAAAGGATTGATATACTTCGTTTTAAAATTTGGATAGAAAGTAATTTTAAGTATGTTTAGTGTTCGCCTTGGTGACGATTTGCAGTAACAGAAATTTACTGATCAAGTCTGCTCTGTGCAATATTTGTAATATTTTCAACTCAAAAAAGTTATTGGGCGAAGCTTAATATTTAATACTTAGAAAAAAAAAGCATTATGAGAAAATTTTGAGATTCTCCCCATTATTAATATTAATATTAATATTATTGAGAGTAGTAACTCTCATATTAGCTACAAAATGTAGGCGTGAAATGGTTGTTAGATGCATTTTGAAAATGCATAAACAGTGAGACATTTATTTTGTCTGTTCTTCTTTTATTCAAGTCATTTCACGAATTTTATTACCAATGAATTTGGTAATTACCAATGAATGTGGTAATAAAAAATGCGGATTACCAATGAATTTGGTAATTCGTATTTTCATTAAAATTTGTGTAATCGTTTTTTAATTTTGGTTTTAATCGGATCATTTAATGGCAAAATTAAGCAAAACCAAATTATATACATACAGTACATAAGTCCAACATGGATCGAGGTTTCCTAAATCGCGTCCTAACACTTGACTCGTGTTTTATCCAAACGTGTCACTCCTATATAGCCCTCCTCGATTATGGCAGATTTATCGCAGACTTCACGATAATTCTTCCTAAAATTATGACATTCTAAATTGAATTGACGAATATCAAACTGAAATAATAGATAAACAATTACAAGAATACTTGGGAATTTTCATTCTCATGTTCAAGACTAGTGGAATTAGACCATTATTTGTATGCAAAACAATTCGAAAGAATAATTCCCGTTGGCTGGAGTTTATTGAAATTTGATATTTAGGATTTCTGCTAACATTTATCAAATCATTTTGATATTGAATTGAATTGAATTATGTCACTATATACGAATGCATCTTTTTCCTTACTTGTTATATGAGGTGGCAGATAATTTTCAGTGCATGATATGAGACCACTACCTTGCTTCCCGGAAGCCTGAATTGTGGTCTCACACCATGCACTGAAAATCCCCTCCCCCTCAAAAAAAAAAAAAAAAAAAAAGACTATGCTACGTCATTGTCGGAAGGGGAGAACGTATGAAAACGATATTCCAAAGATTTTTTACTAATAATCAAAACTATTAATTATTTGAAATTTGAAATATCAAGAAATTGTTCATAACATTCACAGAGATCTTTATAAATCATAATAGATTATATACCTTGAATATAAGAGGACGACGTATTTGGTTGAAGCATCTAATTTAAATATAATTTATATTATATAATTCAATTACATTTAATTTAAATATAATTATAACAGAAAAAAATATAGATATGCCAGTCATCGTTTAAAATGCTCTTTCCACAGCTGATGGGTTCAATTCGAAGTCACGTTTCTTTGCGTTGTAATTTGTGGTTGATATCATGTGGATAGGAAATAGCTCTTTTGATCGGGTTAAAAATTAATGGCTAGAAACCAGAATTTTTTTTGATAGAAACATATTGGCTGTCATTTTGCATCAGTTTATCAGTTTAGTAATCAAGCATATCCGAAGTGATGATAATTGAAAGGGATTTATTTTTGTTGCCATCAATAAGCATACTCTTTTCACAGGAGGATATTTTACGTGTGCTGTAAGACCAGTCAGCTGTGCTTGCATAGCACAAGGTGCGATAAAAATCTGGATTTAACACCAGACGACACTAATGCTGTTAATATACAGCTCAGCTCGCTGCAAGGTTAGAATCTGCGGGGTTATATCTGAATTATTTCAAAGTAATAGCTTGTATTATTTGAGTCGAAGTCAGTTCAGTTTGATTTAGTTTTTCAAGTTCAAAAGTGGAATGATGTTTGTGTATGATAATGAACGTTAAGGAAGGGGAGTGTCCATCGACGAGTAAAGATGAAAATGGGGCACAGATTAAAAAAAAAAAAATACATACCTCACAATCTGTTAATTAGCTAGCTAATTAGTTGGGAATTCTGTTTAAATCACATCAAAGTATTTTGATACAAGATTCGGTGCTCCGGTTCACTCTTCTTTGTTCGTACAAGAATTTCTAATCAAAAACAGTCGCAGAATGCGCCTTTGTTGTTTGCACCCGATATGGCATTCGGAAACTTTTTCTTTTTCCGAAACTCAAGTGCGCATTTGATGACACATTGTCGTGTTTCAAAAGTGTTGCCGAATATAGCCTGAATTTGTTGTAAGCAGCATTGCTAAAATCGGAGTTTATTACACAAAACGAAGAAAGGGAAAGAAAGCTCGTTCTGCTGGAGCTCACTTTCTTACGTGTGAATCTTATGGACAATGAGATTCATACGTAAAACCATTAAATGATATGGATGGGAAAGAGAGGAACCAGTAGGTAAACACATTAAGCAATGTGTCGCAGTGAATAGGACTCTCTTTTACTTTCTACTGCCTAGTTTTCATGTGAATAGCAATCCACAGGTTATCTACGGCGTACGACACTCTACTCTCCCTTCCCCCCTCTTCCCCGGAGGCCACCCACTTTTGTTATTCGTCTCCATTGTGTTTGAGCAGACAGTCAACTGCAGGACCACTTCTCAGCACATTGAGCGTCAGCAGAACACCACGTCACAAGTGACACTGGCCAGACGGTACTAGAAAACGCCGATACGACGTTATGGCCGTGGGGATTGTTTCTGTAAAATTTCTGCTCTGTGTAACCGAGCCGCAGGAAGGTAAGCTTGCTGCATCTCAGGGGAAATGGCCATTCTTGTAACGCCAGATGTCTCTTAATTTCGTCACTGGCTTCATTATAAGATGTTCGGTAACTGTTCCTCCCCCCCTTGCAATGTGCTTTTCTCTGTGTCTAATCTACTGAAGCAATTATATCCCCCCCCGTATCCCACAGCGTTCCGAATGTCACTACTGGTATCCGGTATTTAAGAGTGAGTGGTCGTACGACGGGCGACACTCCATCCATCAGAATGCCTTTCAGTTTAATGATATTGTAGGTCACAGTCCACAGCCACTTTTCATTGCGTGTCATAAGACTTTGTACTTTATATCTCGCAGCGAAGCCATCTTACTGTTGTCTGAGCTGCCTTTATTAGTGTTATTAAAGGTCCAAGAGGCAGACTCCAAGAATGTACAGTTATTGGAACACTAAGGATGCCAGCACTGAGCGTAATTTAAAGAGATGGATGCTGTCGTCTGGTGCACAAGGAACTTTGTTTTATTTCGCATAGACAACAGTAATAGAGAATTATAAATGGCGTTTTGGTAGCCATAGTCCATAATTAGAGACCAATGGTACTAAGGAGCATTGAGACACTTGTCTGGGTACGTTATGTCCACCTGTTTTTAATGGTTAGGAATTATGACGGCAGTTAATGACTCGGTGATCCAAATACGCCTAAAATAAAAATAAATGCAGACACTATTCCAAAGGCTGCTTAAGATGAATGTCAAGCGTTTTGTGACAATTATACTATCCAACGATGTGAAAAATGTTGTTTTGACTTTGTAAAGACTCATCAGGAAAAAAGGATTTTTAAAGTCCATGGATCAAGATTTTACCGAATTATACTTACTGAATTACTCACAGTCTTTACTAAATATGGTATCTCCCTCCCCTTCCCTCCACATGTAACCAAAACAATAAAAATTAACCATTAAATGATGATTGCATATTCATTTAGTTTAAATATTCATTTTAAATAATTGTGGAATACTGATTATGAAGACAGATTGAGAATTTGTAGACTGCAGACATTAGCAAAGAGGAGAAAGAGGGGTGATATGATTGAGACTTACAAACTGCTGAAAGGGTCAGGATTTCAATTGATGGGATTTTTCAATTTATGGAGGGTGGGGAAAAGACGAGGGGGCATCCTTGGAAGCTGAGAGTGAAGGCCGCCAAGAAGGGTGTAAGGGCTAAATTTTTCTCTCAGAGGGTGGTGCGTGATTGGATGGATTGCTATTGGATGTTGTGAGTGCAAGCATTTGGAATGAATTCAAGAATAAGTATGATAGCTGGTTTGTGTAGTATGTGGCCTCCCTCGATGAGTCTCTGACTCCCTGGAGGTCTCTCTTTTTTATTTATTTTTTTTATTGATCTCAAATATTTAAACATATATACAATTATCATCTTGAGTAACATTCAGTATATTATTTTACAAGGTTCAGCACTAAGTGCTACATATAATGAAATTTCAATAATAATGATGATAACATAGTTTTTTTGCTATCTTTTAAAATATCAATAACAATCAATTTATTTATTTTTTTATTTTTTTAACATTATTATTTTATTATGTCTCAGATAAATTACATACATAGATACAATAATAATGTGTATATATATATATATACACATTATATATATATACACATAAATAAATATATATATATATTTATAATTTTTTTAAAATTATTTATTTATTTATTTTATTTTATTTTATTTTTTTTAGAGAAATAAAATAATTTACTTTATCATTATCTTACTGAGCATTTACATATATACACATATTTACATATGTGTATATATATATATATAATTTTTTTACAGTGAATTTCATACAAATTTTCGGTTTTTGTATTCTAAAATGCTTTAGTAATAGTTACTATGGATGGTGACTTATAGTTTGCAATTGGATAAGGTTAAATTTTTTTAAACAGCATTTATAATATAACAGTAAGTTCTATAATTTCACATTTTTTTGCTTTTTAATGTTTTTAACCGCTGTAACTACAGCACTTCAATGTAATAAGTTTTTTTTTTTTTTTCGTTGATCTCGGTTGAGATGTAATGTCTGCTTGCATCCTCGAAGCTCTTTTTAATGAGCTTATCTGAGGATGACACCGGTTAGATATATGTATTTTTTTTTTATTTATTTGATTGCTGTGTTGGAGTAGGCTGATGTTTGGTAGGTCAAATGAATGATCTGTCTTGGTGATTCACATTCATTTTTATTGTGGTCTTCTTTTTGAAGTGATTAGGAGGCTTTTTTTTTCACTGTGGCAGCCTTTCTATGTCTTCTAAGCTTTTAATTTGTATCGGTTTTGAAGTTTGTGACTTCCTCATGAATATCTTGGCATCTCTGATCCACAAAAATTGGTATTTTTTTTCTGTTTTTGCTTTTTTTGCTTGGTACAACAGATTCTGGTTGAATGGTGTTAAGTATTCGGATAGGCAGATTGGTGTGTTGTCCTGCAATGCGTTCAAGTCCTTGGCAACTGATTTTTTCTGTCTGCTGGCTTTTAGGAGATTGTCTCTTGTGGACTTGCTTGTAAGACGAACTATGACTGATGTCATCGTTCGTGGCAAGCCTTGTTTTTTGCTCTTCCTAGGAATCCAAATGAGACGATCTCTATGTCGTTAAGTTGTAGCTCTTAATAATAATAATAATAATAATAATAATAATAATAATAATAATAATAATAATAATAATAATAATAATAATAATAATAATAATAATATTATTATTATTATTATTATTATTATTATTATTATTATTATTATTATTATTATTATTATTATTCATTGTGGGAGCCAGCCATCAATGTAGGTACAGTATTCCACGGTTAGATAGACGCCTACTGAGATAATGACTGCTGTTAATTTCAGTAAAGCTTCTTGAGGAGTGAAGAATCCTCCTGACGCTAACCATAAGTTGAATTCGCAACTCGTCTACGTTCTTTTGTATACAATGATACCGAGGTGATATCAATAGGGATAAAATATGTAATTACTCTTCCTTCCGAAACTTTTCTGTAAATTTTTGTTCTCTCTTTCCGTGTTTAATAACAAAAGACCCTTCCTTTCAATTGAAATTGTCATTTGACTGAATTCAATCTGAATTCAATGCTTAGAAAATAAGTAGTTCCTAATAAATAATTTGTTATTTTCAACTCGATTCAAAAAGTCATGCTTGGCACCAGATCCTCAACAGCTTGATTATGTATGAATTTAATTAATGGAGTTTCCTTCGATCCTTTTTTGCCACTGAACATACTTAGACAAGATACAATGCTCCTTTTTTTAGGACAACCGGAATAGATTATTGATATGAAGTTAGTTCATATCATTTACCGCTTGATTACTGTGACTTTTAGATGATTAGTTCATTCTACATTCTCTTCTTCAATTTATTTTATAGGATAAAATGCGCATCAGTACTTATAGTACATCTTCAGAGAATGTAGCTTATAATGATCAAATGTGGGGATAGCGAGAAACTTTTTGCAAGTCAGTATACATATAAATGCAAGAAATCTGACACACATGAAAAAAACAAACCGACTTACAAGATATCGTAAATAACAATAAAAAAGGAAACATATAAAGACCCCTTTAAAAATCTTGTTTTAAATTTAAAAATATGAACTGCCTTTAAAATCCTAAGCACTCACAACAAAATGTTTCCCTACCACTTCATGATCTCTTTAATAAAATCTCCCCTTTGGATTTAATAAACTTCAACACTCTTTACGTCATGAACACAACAAAGGAAACAGAAGAATTTATGTCCACACCTTTTGCCGCAAAGTTCGCCTGGTTTATTAGCATAAAACGCAGGAAACTCTGTACATGCCGGTCCACACCTACACCTTAATGGCTCTTCTTGCAGATCTCTCCATTCTCCGTGACTGCAGTCGTAAGTCGCACCAGTAGCCCCCCACGGCGCGATGGCCGCATGATTGAGTGTCTATCACCCACATTAAAATACATGAAGCAACGGTTGAATGAAAAACAACGGGGCCCCTAAGGAATGTGCAACGTTCTTGATGCTGCTAGTTGGCAGCCTTCAGACAATTAATTTATCCATTATCTCAATGAGCTGGGGTACTTTGGGCCACTACGGTGTTGCCACTGGGCTCCACCCAACCAAATGAGCTCCACTGTCACCTGGGGAAGAGGCCTACGCAAGTCTCTGGAGGAAGGAGAGGGGCCAGGAGTGACAAGCTATTTGGCTCGGCCTGGCAACCTCCATCAACCTCGGTCAAGAGTTTTGTAACATTTGCCTGACATGTATACGCGCGTGTAGCGACAACATAGCCCCCCCCCCTCTCCCGTGTCGTTTCTCCCTTCATCTCTCTCTCTCTCTCTCTCGCTCACTCGCTCGCTCATTCGCTTCGCTGTTTGGCCCTTTCAAAAATTCGTGACGAGAAGATAGAGAAGAGGGGAGGATGAGCGAAATGATGGGTGGAACATCGTCTGCCACTCTTTTATGAAGCTAATGTAGGTGCGTATACAAAGCAGGTGGGTTGGTTTATAGCGCGAATAAAGTCACTGAGCTGCTTTTCTTTATGTCCATGATTACCTGCTTGTGTCCATGCGTTAAGTAAAGAGAGCCTGATATAAAAAACCAAGCTCAACGCGGAGAAGCATTAGAGAATAGAAAGAGAGGTTTCTCCTCATTTGCATACTAGACTGCAGTAAGAAGACTTTCATTACCTGACGTCTTTTGAAAAATATCTTTTCGTCACATTTCCACAGGGTTTCTCAAATCAATATAATTTTGTAATCAGCAGTTGTAGCCGCTCGTCGATTCTAAATTTAAGCTTTTAAGGAACTGTGAAATGAGAGAAATATAAAGTGCGCAGCAACTTATCCAAATTGCCTTAATTTCCTTTGGGCAGTTTTGTATTTTTTTTTTGTTTTGTCATATTATTGAAATCGGTAAGAAGTTTTAAATTCATTGCATTCTAATAATCATTTTATATATCGCAAGACTTTTGGAATTGATTTTGTATTCCGAAAATGTTTGTTTTGGATTAGTTCAAATTACAGCAGTTTTAGTAATTTATAGGAATTGCACACGAAACCATTTGTAGAATTTTTTTCAGGGATATAGACATCTGCGCAGTTTCGAATTGTAATCAACTCATTATAAAAATTCATTAAAGTAATTCTTTCTCTTTCTTTCTCAACGTTTCTGTTATTCAAGCGATGTTTTGTACACACCAAAGTGGCTGGGTAATACATTTTGAATACCGCACTATTTAAACTTTCACATTTATATATCTTTTCTGCACGAGAATTATTCTTACCTAGCACATTCTTTTGATTTTTTCCCCTGCTTGTCTGTCTGTCTTGCTGCTTTCACCATTCTACTTTTTTCTATTTCAAATTTTCTCTCTCTCTCTCTGTTTACCGCCAAAGTAAATCTCAACAGTTTCCATGATAACAACAGATGTTGCTCTTAATGTGCGATATTAATGATTGAAGAGGTGGTCGAGTGGTTAAGACGATGGACTGCTAATCCA
Organism: Typopeltis vanoorti; assembly: GCF_054136105.1. Classification (NCBI taxonomy): domain Eukaryota; kingdom Metazoa; phylum Arthropoda; class Arachnida; order Uropygi; family Thelyphonidae; genus Typopeltis; species Typopeltis vanoorti. The sequence continues at coordinate 65,039,947 of NC_143559.1, forward strand.
TTGGAGTCTGACCGCGTGTGTTCGAATCCTATCCTCGTCAATTTTTTTGCCGACCTGGTTGGCCGAGTGGCTAGCGTATCCGCTCTCCAGCCAAAAGGCTGCGGGTTCGAATCTCGCGTGGGCATGGATGTTTGTGATTGTCTGTGAAAATACGGATGGTGGTGGTGGTGATGATGGGCGGTAGATGGCGTTGGTGTAGTTGCGGTTCGTTGTAGTTGGTGGAAGAGTGTGGTTGAGATGGAGTTGTAGAGCAAGTACCTTCCCTCGATGAGTCTTTGGATTCTCTGGAGGTGTCACGTAATAATAATAATACTTCTAAACATTTTGAATTTCATTCCGATTATGCCACAAATATTCTTTTGAATTACAAAAAAAAAAAAAAAAAAAAGAAAAAAGAAAGAAAGAAAGAAACAGCAGTATTGTAGACCCACTGTATGCACGCGCGCTCTAAACGCTAGTAAATAAATGAATAACTTTAATTAAAAGCTTCCTGATAGTTCATCCATAATAACTTTGATAATTTATTGTCACTAATTCTTGTTTGTTTGGCATTCGTAATGTCTAGTTTAAAGACTTGACATGAAATACATCATCTCTCTCTCTCTCTCTCTCTCTCTCTCTCTCTCTCTCTCTCAGCATCAGGAAATATTTTCTTTTTTGACAACTGACAAATATTAATATTGTAAAAAAATATAACAAAAAGAATAAATAAAGCATTGGGAAGGAATTTCTGGATTTCTCAATAATTGCAATATATATGACCGTGAAATATGAAGCGTTCGCTAGATGTCGCCACTGTATGTTCAAAGTAGCCGACACAGAAATCATGACGCTATACACTTGCCAACAATGCTGACTAGTCAGAGAGCAATATAACAAAGATAACGAAGCACTACACGCGTAGACAACACCGGTTTGATTCATCCTAGTAGCACATTAATTTTTAATTGTTCACCTTCCACCACTTGCCTCTTATTGTGGCATTCCATTAACCGTAAATCAGGAACCAACTACTGACTACTCCCTTAATGTGTGTGTGTGTGTGTGTGTGTGTGTGTGTGTGTGTGTGTGTGTGTGTGTGTGTGTGTGTGTGTGTGTGTGTGTGTGTGTGTGTGTGTGTTTTAATTTGCTTTGCCCACTGGAAAGAAGCGAAGCGTAGCCAATAGTTTCGTGATGATGCAGGTTGCTAACAGTCCAGCTACACCCATCATATTAAAAACTGATGGAGTGCAAGTATAGAGCTTCCGTGTCCAATGTAGGGACTAACTCAATCACCAAGATTAAAACTTTTGTGCTAGCATCTCTGTGGACATATTACACTAATTTGCTAAGCTCCGTTTTGTCTATTTATGTAAATACATTGACCCGTGTAACAGGTAGAGATGATAGATAGACGTCACGACTTGTACTCCACTTTCCACAATTCGAGTCGGATTTCACAGCGAAGCGTATTCTTTGGCATGTTCTGTCTCCTACTATACCACTACAATTCATACATTTCGTAAGATTCTATAGACCGGTAACCGCTGAAACGTTGAAGCGTCAATATATTTTTGTTCTACATCGTATGTATTATTTAATATCATTTATCTTTATCTCAGTAAAAGAGTTCCTGATATTTGAAATCCGAAAATGAATGCTCAGCTCCAGGCTTCAGCCTGAATTATAAGAAACTGACTTTTTTTCCCATTAATTCATTTCTTTTATCAGTCTGTAGTTACCGGCCATGTTGGCCGATTCTTCACTTTCCAGCGTCTTTATTCATCTTCTAGCTAATGTCTTTAGCTAATGTCTCGCGTGGTTGGCAATGGACATGTTAAGTAAGAGTTAAATCTGTTGTTATTATATTAATATTTGCATATGATAGTATTGACATACATATGCGCTGGCAGTGAAGAATGGTACCATTGATACATAGGTCACCAAACATATTCAATTTCACAGAATTATTTTTTTCAAAATTATCATTATATGTTTCGTAAAAGAAAACTAAACTCTGAGAAAATCGGAAAGTACCGTGATTTCATGGTAATATGAAAGTACAGAGAAGCAAATGTGATAGTCAGACTATTTTATATAGCAAATGAGCAGCTAATAATTGCAATAGGCGAGAGTATGATATATGATTCCAAATAACCTTTCATGAAGGTTATTTGGAACAGAAGTAAACTATTTGGAGGAGTGAAGAGTCAGGGGTTAAAAATTAAGGCATGAAAAAAAAAAAACCGAACGAATTCCTGGCTATTCATCACTTTGAAATAAAAGAAAAACTAACAGTGAAAAGTAAGGACAAAAGATATTTGACACATTGGAGAGCTGTTTCGATTACACCATAGTAATCGAAAGTCTGTTTAAGTGGTATTATGTCTGTAAATTGCATGTACTTTCTGGCCGGTTTGTCTGTTATTCGGGTGGGAAAGAAAACCTGGAGGGAAACTCTACCATCTCTGTTTGAGTCTTAATAATTCAATGTCATTTGAAAAGATCTTATATATACTGCTTGGAAAGAAGTTAACGGAGACCCCATGTCAAGGTGTATCGTGTTAGGTAATGAGTCACGTGTTTGTAATAGGTATAAAGTGGAAGAATATGATGCTCCCAAGTTACTTCAGCTGTGTTCTGGTGACATGACTGCGAGAAGGGAACTGACGGAGTTTGAAAGAGGCATTGTGACAGAATGCCATGTTATAGGCCTATCTGTTCGGCAAATTGTTGACAAATTGGGCAATCCCAGGTCAACAATCAGGGATACCATATTGAGATGGATGCTCAGGGAGTCAACTGCAAATGCTATACCAAATGCTCTCTCTCTCTCTCTCTCTCTCTCTCTCTCTCTCTCACACACACACACACACACACACACACACACACACACACACACACACACACACACACACACACACACACACACACACACACACACACACACAGAGAGAGAGAGAGAGAGAGAGAGAGAGTCTAAAATGAAGAATAAAAAAAGTGGACGACCACACTCACTGAACGTGACCGTAGATGCTATGAAGGACAATCTGCAAAACCGCCATTCATTGGCCGACACGTTCAATACGGAGTTCCAGACATCGACATGGATCGACAAATCATGCTACCCCCTCTACCTAACAGATGGATGTGGCGGATATCCGGCGAATGTCTCCTACTAGAATGCGTAATCCTAATCCCAACTATGAAATTCTGAGGTGGTGCTGTGATGGTATGGTCCTGTTTTTCTTGGTTTGGCTCCAGACCTCTGTTTGTGGTGCTACGAGAGGTATCCGAACATTCTGCACAATGCAATGCTTTCTACTTTGTGGAGTTTCTACGGAACGAACATTATCTCTTTCATGAAGACCGTGTCATAAGGCTTCTGCTGTAACTGTGTGGTTTGTGGACATGAACTGGCTTCCGCAGAGCTCTGATCTCAACCCTATTGAACATCTGTGGGATGACCTGGAGCGTTTGGTGAGGTCAAGGGACGTCCGCCACACAGCATCCCAGGATCTCATTATATGCCTACAGGAAGAATGGTCCAAAATTGCCATTGATCACTATAGTACGCTTGTGGAAATTATGTCCCCTAGGACTGCTGACATTGCAACGAAAGGAGGTCCTACATCTTATTAAGGTGGACGCCATAGCTGTTTGTTCCTCACACTATAGTGTCCGTTAACTTCTTTCCAAGCGGTGTATGTTCCTTGCATAGAAGAACCAAAATCTTGCCTACCCAAGGGCATTTCTACCGTGTTGCATAATTTATTTCAGCTTATTTATTTATTTTAAATAAGTAAAAAGGAGATTAAGTTTATTTTCTTTCGACTGAGTGCTGCTTACAGAAATCTTTGCCTCAGCAGCTAATATTGCTAATGGCGTAGTTTAATCTCTCTCTCTCTCATGATACTTCTTTTTTTTTTTTGTAATTATGACATTGCTTGTACTGAATTCATTGGTGAAATTATTGTTTTAAAAAAAAAAACCTCCGCTTAATGAAAAAAAGCCAGAAACTACTCTACAAATATGGTTTCTTGTCTATCAAAAAAAGTACATAATCGAGCAATAACTCATAACTATATTTTAAAGAACAAACACATTTTTAATGACAGTCGTGTCCGTGATTTAGCAATATATAATAAATTACCTTAATATTAATAAATGTTACATGCAATCCTATATTGTTTTTAAATTCTGTACCAATGAATTGCACGTGAACGATTTGTCATACATCATCAGAAAGGAATAATGAGCTAAATAATGACTTTATAACAGAAACGTCATGTTTATTAACTGAACTGTTTTTATGAATGAATAGAAATTAAGCGTACAGCGTGGTTACCATTACTGACAAGAACGCCATAGCATGTCAACTCGCACACGCAACTATGAGAGATGTTGGCAATATTGTATCACCAAATTCGAGTGTGTGTGCATACAAATCAGGCAATTAGAAATTCAGATTAATATCCGTGGTAAAGGTTGGTAATGTGTCTTTTGTGAAGCGCACATTATTTTTTGGTATTTAAATTCAGTACAATGGATAGTTACAAGTAGCAAACATAACAATTCAGAAAGCTAGGGTTCCGTAGTCATAATGCAATATATTCCACAGCCCAATTTGTCAGTCAAGAAATAGTGCACTGATCTCTACTCACCTTTAAAAGCATAACACATTAGCATAATGATAAAATTAACTATGAGCAGTAGCTTCATTAGTTCACTTCATTATTTAAAAAGTATATGAACTGCAGAATACATATTATTATTAAATACCAGCATATAGAACTTAGTACTCTGTCATCATGTTCAACTAATTTAATCGTTTTAATTTCGCTTTATGCCTCTTCATTCAGTTTTTACATATTTTGATTATCTGAATATTTTATTCCTTATCATTATATTGTGAAAAGCGAAGCAATTTTTTAAAAATTATGAATATAGTGTTTCGGATCCAATATTGCGATCGTTGTGATGAAATGATATATGCTTCATATTGAACATGTGCCATATTTAAAAAAATTAAATTAAATTAATAAAACAAAAACCCAAGTAGTTTTATATCCTTTTCAACGGGAGGCTGGTCACTATAATTATGCTCCCTTCTTTTTATTATAAGATAATAAAAACTGCTAAAAGATTTTGATAAATGTTATTGTCTATTATCACTAAGATACAAAATTTAAACTATTGAAATATTTTTCAAAAAAGCAGAGCATTCAGAGAAACAAAATGTAATTGAAAACCCCTGAATTCTTAACTAAATAGACACATTTATATACTTACCTAACGTGTTATCTATTTAAAGGTACATTACTTAACACTTTTTTGTACTTTTTTATTTTCCAAATCTCTCTCTCTCTCTCCAAATTACCTGCCAAAGCATGATGGCCGCGATGCTTAAGGTATCCGTTCTGCAACCAATAGGTATGTTTGTGCATATCTTTAAATGAGAGATACATTTCACTGTCTGGTGTGAGACCACCACCTTGGCATACTGGAGGTCTGAAGTGGCTCTCCTTCATTCCTTTTCCAAGGCCTCACCGTTGGCAATGTTCTTAACATTGACTCCACGCTTGCACAATGCGGGCCTTGTGACACGGGGCGTTGTCTTGCGAAGCGCCTAGCTCTATTGGTCACATTGTCACTGTAGGTCCAAATCAATTCCCCCCCCCCCCAGGTAAGAATTAGCGGTCAAGGTGTGTTCAGTGGGAGATGAGGGGGATCCAAAGTTGTCCATGAGAACAATCTCTATACCAAGATACCTCATCACCGGTCTGTTTCCGGCCAACCTTGCAGTCTAATTGGCCGGAAAAAGGGCTGAATAGTGTGTGTGTGTGTGTGTGTGTGTGTGTGTGTGTGTGTGTGTGTGTGTGTGTGTGTGTGTGTGTGTGTGTGTGTGTGTGCACTTTCATCGTTTCTGTTGTTGTTTACTGATTGTGTCTTTTAGTTATTTGTGCATGATTTTGTGATAAGAGTAAACTATGTGCAACGAAGTCGTAGAAGGTACTGACATAGTTTTTGCAAATACATCCTTATTGTGGTCAACGTTGTTTACATGTGTGCTTATATTTGCATTTATTTTATGCTTTTCATGTCTGTCACCACGAAATGAAAGCGCAAGAGATACTGTTAAAAGCGATGTCTTTTTCTAAGAAAAGTGTTGAAGAGATTTGTAAAGGATGAATGTGTCACCGTTTTGGGAATTATACCTACCGCAAATCCTATAAGTGCGACCCATATCAACCGCAAAAGGCTTACCGTCTAGAGAAGCGCCTTTTATCTCCTTTCCGTTATCGTGATTCAGCGTTGCTCGCAGTTGATACACGCTAGGGGAAAAAAAGCTTGTTCGATGATATGAGACAGGAGAAAGGTGAATAATTATTATGGGGAAACATTTGTGGCCACTTAAGGATGGGTGACATATTAGAAAAGGTTCAACTTCCACAGCCTTAAGGTCGCGAATGAAGCTGCTAATATTGACAACAAAGCGGTAAACATCTTTCGCCATTTCTATGGAGTATGCTTAGAAAAAGTAACAAGTATTCCGAGAAAAATTTAATAATTAATAGACTGAATCGGGAAAGTTTACGAATAAATAGAGTTTACCCACCAGGCGAGTGCAATATATCTGCCAATTTTCTAGTAATTCTACACACGACAGATTGAAGGACTTGTAGCCCAGCAGTACTGTGCGTGAGTGCGTGAGTATGTGCTTGTGTGTGTGCGTGTGTGTGTGTGTGTGTGGATGGATGGAAATCAAGAGAGGGAAAAAATATTATTTTTGAAAGCTGGAGGACGTAGACCTTGGGGAACATTCTTGAATAAGACTGATCCAGAGAATAGAGAGAGGGAGAGAGAGAGAGAGAGAGAGAGAGTGACAGAAGAGGAGAAGGAAAAGCAAGTTCGGTCGGTCAAAAGTTAGAGATAGCTACTGCTCATGTGATTATAGGCATAACAGAAAAGTGAACCAACATTAATGGAATCACTTGTAGAAAAAAAAAATAAGCGGGAAAGAGTTACTTTTTGAGACAATACTAGGAATATGCGGTGTCATTGATTGCTTGAACTTTAATATTTTAAATAGCATCAACACTTTTTAGAGAGGTTTTGGTGCACTATCCAAAATGTCAGAATACTGTTCTAATGCCAAGAAGCTTTGGGATTTCTACAAAGTTAGTAGCTGGACAGGTGAAAAGTAACGTCAGTCAGAGGAAAAGGAAAATAAGTGTTTTTGGAAGCCACAGATATATGTGCTCGTATCAAAGGGCTAGAAATAAATGTCAGGCTGAGAAGAGAGACTGTGTTTTAGATTTGTTTAGCCTGACCACATTGAAGGGCAGTATGAAGATTAGTGTTTGCACTAACTTGAGAATACTTGGAAGATTAGGATGTTTTCACTAGATGGGTTCTCAAATGAGTAAATAGTATGGAACACATGTTCATCAGAAGAAATGTGGATAGACTTTGAAGTCAGAGAGGGGATGGTCATTTGTGTATGAGAATAGCATAATTCAATACAATCCAGCTGACTTTTGCCTTCCTCTTATTTTGAATTGGAGTGAATATACACTTGCTAGAAGGCAAGCGTACACAGTACAGAAGTGGCTATAGAATAAATGTTAGTTCTAGAGCAACTTTTAAGTATTGTATATGAGAGATGTACATGTACATTCACTTTTGTATATGAGAGATGTACATGTACATGTTATCCATTGCTTCAGACAGTTGTATAAAACAAACTACTTGATAGAATGACTTGCAATTTCACATGGATGCTTATGACAGATGTACGAACGTAGAAAAAAATCGTGCCGATAGTGTCGCCATCTGTGGTCGAGGCGGAGAACTTTTCAGACCACTATCGTATTCCCATGCGAAATAAGAAAACAATGCTCGTTAATTCAAACTGATATTCTGACTAGGCGAAAGACTTCCGAAGTAATCGTGATGGTATGTAGTTGTCGGGTCTTGGAATGTTCTCTTCTCATTGATTTGGAAATTGAACTGATGCAACTGGGAATCTTTTAGAAAATCAAGCACCTGTGATTCGAAGTCTTAATTAAATTGAAATAACTTCTTGGATGCCGGTTTACGTTATTCGATTTTACTCACCAAATGAGGAATATTTATCATCGTTTCAGAGTGGTCTTCGTCACATGCTAGTAAGGTTTTTTCTTTTGAAAAACTCTGTTTTTTAAGTCCGGAAGTGAAAATAAATTACTCATAGAGCTCTCGCTATTTCACACAAATATATATTATATCTGTTAGAGTTTAGGATAGAGGATGGCAACAGTTAGCCTAACGTACTCTCTCTCTCTCTCTCTCTCTCTCTCTCTCTCTCTCTCTCTCTCTCTCTCTGATTTAAATATCTCCCTGATACTCAACTTCTTGATAACCTTGCGCACATCTATCCTATCATTGATGACTAAGGCAGGTAACCCACTGCCTCCGGTCTCCCAAAAACTTGGGACTAAAAGACTCTTCCTACTTTTGTTGAGAACTGAAGGGTTAAAACGTTTATTTTTTATTTATATTTTTAAACTGCTTCGGGAGCAAACGTTTTCAGACTAAAAAGAAGCATTAAATACTTAACACGCGACGTACCTTGACTTTGAGAATATTTAGCAAGGCGTTTCTTCGGAAAGCTGTTTTCAGATAGCTAGTGATTTTATTGAAATAATGAACAATGTAAACTGTAAGTATATGAAATGAAATAAAATAAAAATAAACTCTGTGTCCATTATTATTTTCTCAACCTTTGAATTTATTTTGTGTATTCTACTTTAACCTGTATTAAAATTGCAAAGCAATAGCCATAAATAGGGATAAATATTTGTTGTTCAATTAATAGTGACAATATTTTTTATGTTGCTCTCACCCAGGAAAGACTATTTGCAAATAGTCTTTCCTGGGTGAGAAAGTACATTGTACCATGGGTGGGTATTGTACAATGTACTATAGTACATTGTACCATGGGTGGGCTAAGGATTTTTTTTCTATTTTTTTAAATCAATTTTTTTTTGTATTTGAACCTATTTTTTATATATTCTGGAAATCCATACGATCTTCTTCTTTTTGGCATATGGATTTTCATAGGTATCTAATCGAGTTTGGCAGATGCTCCTTTTAAGCTGCCACCATCTTATATGTTTGGATAAAACAAGTACATTACATTCCTCTTTTTATCTTTTGAAAAACTTGGACGAAAACAAACATACAAAATCTGTAAAACATTTTCCACTGCCTTTTATAAAATGTTAATAACCAGATCGTTCTTGAAATATATATTCTACAGACCGAACATGAACTTTTTTAAGCCACTTCAGGCCTCCAGTAAGCGGGAACGGTGGTCTCCCGCTGGGAGATGAAATTCATCTCCCACCTAAAGACAATCACAAACACTCATGTCCACGGCGAGATTCTAATCGGAGCCTGTTAGTTGGAGAGTGGGTTAGCCAACCACTCGATCAATCAGGCCGGTTGCAAACATTTTGTCAACGACCTTCGAAGAACTCGAAAGTCATTGACATACGATCTTCTTCTTTTTGGGATATGGATTTTCATAGGTATCTAATCGAGTTTGGCAGATGCTCCTTTTAAGCTGCCACCATCTTATATGTTTGGATAAAACAAGTACATTACATTCCTCTTTGTATCTTTTGAAAAACTTGGACGAAAACAAACATACAAAATCTGTAAAACATTTTACAGATATATATATATATATATATATATATAAACATCTCACGTGTAAAAAAGTGAGTCATTTGCTGAGTAAACAGAAAATTTGCTGATTTTAAAAAGCGGCTTATAATTTAATGATATTATTTTTAATAATTAATGATGTTGTTGTTGTTGCTGCTGTTATGATGTTGCTTGAATTTCAGAGCATTGCATTCTTAGCAGTTAAAACAATGTCAGTCATATAGCTGCTTATAAATTCCATCCAACTTCCCGCTTCCTTAGTATTTGGCTCACTTTTTACATATGAGATTTCTTTTCATGAGATCACTTATTTTTTATATAAAGTAGGGTAGAACAAGAAGAATGAAGTAAATTCATCCAAATCTAATAATGGAGCCTATCGGAACGTCCCAATTTTATTATTATTATTTATTATATTTATTGTAACCAGTAACTTTCATGAGCAGGAGAAAGTCTACAAACCGAGATAGTGCTACTGTGTACGGGACAACCGACGCGCCTACTCGAAGACCACATAGAGTAGGTGAGAAATCAGCAATGTGGTCAGCCAAGCATGTTGCATTATTAATTGAAAAGAAACTTACACACTCGGTAATTGAAATAAACACAGTGTTTCCTAGAATAATCACAGCCAAACTTCAAGCAAAAGAAAAAGGTCAAACAATTAAAATAATCCAAATATATGCACCAGACAGTAACCATTCAGAGGAAGAAATAGAAAATTTTTATGAAGAACTACAACAGGAAATAGATAATCCCAAAAATAGAGAACTCATGATAGTGATGGGAGATTTTAATGCTAAAATAGGACAGTTCACAGCATACAAAAAAGATGTGATGGGGAAATTTGGATACGGAGAGCTTAACGAGAGAGGAGAACAATTACTCCACTTCTGTAAAGCAAACGATCTAATGATTACAAACACATTGTTCTATCAACGCCCTAATAACAAATATATATGGACATCCCCAGATGCTAATATAAAGAACTGCATAGACTATATCATCATAAACAAACAATGGAAAATATCAGTAAATAATGTACGAACATTAAGAAGTTTTGATTTTGACACTTACTACGAAATATTAACTGCCAAAGTGAAGATAAAATTCAACAGTAAAAACAATATCAGAAAAGAAGAAAACATCAACCTATCAAAACTAAAAGATAGCTCAAGCAGAAATCGTTTTTATAACAGATGTGCTTGAAATTAAAACCCGCCATCTTCCAGAACAGCGGAAAATACTGGGAAGAAGGAAAAGGAAACAGTGTTATCAATTGCAAAAGACACTCTAGGTTCCAAACCCAAAATAAACAAACAGTGGATAATCCAAGAAATTATAACTACCATAGAAGAGAAAAGAGAGGCCAGGATACTTGTAAACCAACAAAACAATGAAGAGAATAGAGAAAAATACAGAGCACTAAAAATAAAGTTGATAACCTATGTAAAAAAGCCAAAGAAAAATAGTTAGAAGAAAAAGCTAAGAAATACCAAGAAGCATACCAACAAAACAACCTAAAAGTCTTCCATGATACTGTAAGAGAAATTACAAAGGAATTCTCAGCAAAAGCAGTAACAATGATAAACAACAAGATGACTGAAACTGGGAATATTGTGAAATGTGAAATGTGAAAAATCTGGTCAAACCATTTTAAGACTATCTTCCACCAAGGAAACAAAACTACAATGCCAAATAGAAGAAAATAATGATCACACAAAAATGTTGCAAGAAGAAGTTAGATACGCAATAAAACAGATGAAAAACAATAAAGCACCAGGCATTGATGCTGTCCCTACTGAACTGTGGTCATATGGAGGCAGCATATCAATAGAATATTTAACAACCCTATTCAATAAAATACTACAAACAGGAGAGATCCCAGATGACTGGAGAACTGGAAAGATCATCCCAATATACAAGAAAGGAGACAAAAGAGACTGCAGAAATTACAGACCAATTAATTTACTCCCTGACACGTATAAAATATTCATAAGAATTATACAAAATAGATTAAAAAACACCTATGAAGAAATGATAGGCATATAACAAGCTGGTTTCCGAGGAAACTATTCAACAATAGACCAAATTTTCACATTGCACCAACTAGCAGAGCTCAGCTGGGAAGACCATAAAGAAGTATATTGTTGTTTTGTGGACTTTAAACAAGCTTTTGATAATATCAACAGAGAAATCCTTCTTAAAATTCTACTAGAAAAAGCAATAGACAAATATATAATACAGTGTCTTTCTGATAAAATATTACTCTGTTAGAGTAATATTTTATCAGAAAGAAACTAATATCTTAAGACAAATGCAATAATTAAAAAGGACACACTCACAACAGAACCCATAGAGATCCAAAAAGAGTAATGCAAGGATGCCCATTATACCCATGCCTATTCAACATATATCTAGAAGAAGTTGTAAAGAAGGCAATAGACAATGAGCCCGGAATCAATGTCCATGGTTTAAACATAAATAATATCAAATATGCAGATGATCTCGTCCTTCTTGCAAGAATCCCAAATGAACTACGAAAGTTGATCAACGAGCTAAACGAAACCTGTAAAACATATGACATGACAATAAATATACAAAAGACAAAAGTGATGAAAATAAGGAGGAACGAAACTACCACCTCAGCCACCCTAAACGGAGAACAAGTAGACAACTTCATATACCTTGGAGCAAAACTAACAGAAACAATAGATGAACTCAAAACAACCAAACACAGAATAGCGATAGGATGGACCAGCATGGGAAAATTACAGAAAATCTGGAAAACAAACAAGATATCTAAGCAAGCCAAAATCAAATTATATGAAGCAATAATTATACCAACATTCATCTATGGAGCAGAAGCGTGGACAGTTAAAAAAAGAGAGGAGAAAAAACTGATGGCATTTGAAATGAAATGCTTAAGAAAAATAAATAGAACAAGTTGGGTAGAAAAGAAAACAAACATCACAGTCAGACGAGAACTATTGTATAAAAAGACAATAATAGAAAAAATTAGAAAACAACAACTGAGATGATTTGGACACACTGTACGCATGGACGCAGACAGACTTCCTAACGTCTTAATCAGTACTTTTCCAACTTAAAAAAGAAGACCCGGAAGACCAAGAATTATCTGGCTGAAATTAATAAAGAACATTTCGGATGCAGAACATATAAGGAACTTTTTAGAACAGCAAGGAATAGAGAAGACTGGAATATCCTGCTCAAGAGAAGACTCAACCCGTCTTAGACGGAAGAGAAGAAGAAGAAAATTTATTATAATTATTATTTTGCCTGCATTTCTCAGGAAGACCTTAAGGATGTAAGACGCAACTATATCCCGATTTGGTCAAAATATTTGAACTGTGCGATCAGAAGGAAAAGAAGAATTAAAATGATGCTTTATTAGCGTTTTTCACTTTTGAAAGTGCTCTAACATTTTTTTTTTTAATTAATAAGATAAACTTCAAATTTGGCAAACTGTGTTCTGTTAACGAGATTAGTGGAATCAAAGTGATGAACTAATAATATTCATCTTAGATCTATAGTTGCAAAAGGTTACATTATGTTCTTAAAATAAGAGAAGTCCATAGTTTTTTGATGATAGCAAAACTTTTCCCAGCGGTATATCCAGATTACGTAGCATATACTTCTTTTTGAGATGCTCTTTTCGAGAATTTCTAAAGTTCTTTAATGAATTCAGCGATGAATGAAGTTTACATTTCATAGATTAATCATATGGACGAATAAAACACTATCTACGAATGCTTCTAATAAAATATGCCATTTGTTTTAAAATCTGTGCGATTTCTATCAAAATATGTTAACAACACACAGTGAGACAGATGTCAACGGTCATACACATGCTCGAAAAAAAAAAAAAGAAAAGAAAACGGAGGTTGAGTGATATTATGATATTCAGAGAGTATGGCAAATGCAGTTAAGTTCACCCGACCCAGCCGTTCCTTAAAGAACCCCCCCCCCCACCTCCAAGTGCATCATTGCTGGGGGAGGAGGTCATGCGAAGCACATTTTGGCAAGTACACACTACAATGGCTCATGAGTTTTCCTACTCAAGGGAGGTCGGAAAGAGCGGTTTCAAAAGCTTTCGTGGCGATACCACATTAAGCCATTGATCACTAGACCAATATAGCCTGGTATGGAATATCGGGAATGAATCTGTAACATGTTGACATCTGTGCTGTGGTCATAATATGCTGTTCTAGCCAGATGACGAGCTGAGGGAACAGCAGTCACAAGAAGAAATATTCGTTTTGATTGTGTACATAAAATGTAGTCTTACATTATTAATTCGGCAGTAGGATGAAACGACCTGATTTCTCACCAAAACTTTTCATGTGTGAGACGGGAGATTTTAGGAGGCGTTTTGTTCATGATTTTGTGGCCAGATTTTGGAAGTTTGATATTTTGTATGACTTCATTGTATATTTAAAAGAGCGTAAGTCGAACAAAGAAAGCTCAAGGCTGTTAAGAGAAATGCAATAAAAAGAAATCAGTTATATAAAAATATTCTGTTACTTCATTTGATTTTTATGTTTCTTAATTGATTAAAAATGGTTGCAAACGTTGCGATTAATATTGAAGTTAGCAAATTAAAAAACAAACAAAAGTTTAATTATAGGTATAATTTTATCAGTCACATAATAAAGGCATAGTAATCAGCCACGAGAAATAAAATAAACATGGAAAACAGGAATGAAAAAACAGTCGATAAGTTATCAATTAATAAAAACACTGGTATGATTCTTTATTGATTATGCACTAGCTTAAAACTCTCATTTTTTTAAATGATAAACGATAAAGAAAATCAAAAAGCGGCTGTACAAAACTGGATTAATTATTCCTTTCAGTTCAGTAAGATAGTTCCTCAAACTGTTCCTCAAATTCGTCCAGTTTTTGCACAGCCATTCTGAAATATGAAAGAATGTATTCCGAAACGCCTCCGATTGACATTCCTTCCCGTCCTTATAATGAGAGGAAAGTGAATATGCGCTATGTAGATTTAGTTAAGACTTATCTTATCAGGTTATTTATTATTATTATTATTATTATTATTATGAGTCTCAGAACAGGGAAGATTCCGCAGGAATGGAAAGAATGTGTAGTAATTCCATTGCACAAGTTTACTTCCATTGCACTTTGTACATTGTACAAAGACCGATGCATCCAACTATCGACCAATTAGTATCTCAGGGGTGGTGGTGAAGATTTTGGAAAAATTGGTTAGAGCTCGCATTCAGAAATGGGTTGACAGTGAATCTCTACTTTGCAATGAGAAACATGGATTTATTAAGGGACGGTCCTGTTTTAGCAACTTGGTCACATTCTATAACGATGTTACCATTGAACTAGACAAGGGGAATGGATACACCATGATACTTTTGGATTTTGTTAAGGCTTTTGACAGAATACAGCATGGTAAACTGTTGCATAAATTGTAGAATATGAGTTTTGATTATAGATTATTAGTGTGGATAAGAGGATGGCTGACTGACAGATATCAAAAAGTGGTATACCGGGGATCTGAGGCTGCAAAATTTAAGGTTACCGGTGATGTACCACAAGGATTAGTGCTTGGTCCACTGTTATTAAATATGTACATTAATGATATTGGGAAGGATTTAACAAGCGACATACAGCTATTTTCTGATGATGCAAAGATAAAGTAATTAGGAATGCTGCTAATATGCAGTACTTGCAGAATGATTTGAATAGGCTGGAATTGTGAGCATAAGAAAATGGGTGTCAGTTCGATGTCGGTAAATGTAAAGTCATTCACTTCGGCGTGATTAGATATCCGGTGTCGTATTATATTTGTGGGATTATGCTTGAAGAAATTGATGAGGCTAAGGATCTTGGAGTGTTAGTAGATAGGAAGTTGAAGTTCAGGGGCCAGGTAGCAAAGATTGCAAATACAACTCAAAAGATAATTGCAATGCTGAAACGAACGTTCACATGTAAAGATATAAAGATCTGAAAATAAAGATTTTCAGAAATCCAAATCGGATTTCTGAAAAGCTGAGGGGAAAAATATCTCTGAGTTTCTGAAACGCTGAGCGTACTAATTTAATTTGTAAATTCAAATGAATATAGTCTTCGGATTTTTCATCCCACAAACATCTAAATCGGCCAAAAGAGCAGACGTAATTGATAATCGTAAAATATTGGCTTCATAATCGTAGTTGCTTCATCCGTAATTTCAAACAACTACGTTCTATTATTTGTTTCAATTTGTATCTCTTCTGGCTCTGTCTTTGTTGTAAATCTATAGTAATCGCCTACGTATTAGTACCATGAGCGGGATAACGGTTGGATACTTCGGAAACCCTGCTTTAGAAACAAAATTTTCAACTCCCTCAGGTCTCACATTGGACGATGACATTCACAAACATCCCTATCCATGGCAGGATTCGAATCGAACCAGTCTGGCTAGGCTTGGTTGGCTGACAGACTGTATCTGTCATGCGTCTTCTGCTTAAGATAAGATAAGATAAAAACTTAGTTTTTCCATTAAAAATATAAGAATGAGCTTCTAAAAAATTCTTCAAGCTATGGAAAGACCTTATTATAGTGTTTATCTACTTAATGCTTTTCATGATCTTTGGATATGGGTATATTAAGTGATTGATCACTTTGTATAATTAAATGTTTTGAATTTACTTTCGGTGGTAATCGTTCCCATTCCCATACGAGTACTATTTACAAATGTAAATTCTTTCATTGACATCTTACATATACATCAAATATCAGAAAGGTATTCTCATACAGCAGAAATTGAAAAGCAATAAAAAAAAAGTTTACTTTCATCAAATCCTGAATTATGAAATTTGCTATCCGGTTAGGCATCTACGGGCTATCGATTAGGCAGTATTACTATAATTACACCATGAGAATAGATTGGACATCGCTTTAAACACAAGTAGACATAAATGCTATTTTAGACTACGAGTTAGCAATCTGTGTTTCTAACGATCTAGAGATTTAATTCGATATTCTACGCCTTTACTTTCACTCCTGTAAGCGTTTTCTTGTAACATAGTGCGATCTATAAACTAATCGTAAATTCTCCGCATTGTATTAAGAAGATTTCGAAATAATCGGAAACAACAAATGGTGTTAAAGTGGTTCGTGTTAATTATTTTGTCTCTCCTTTATAACGCAGCTGAGGATATTGTGATATTTGCCTGTTGGTGGGGAAGTCTTGAGTTTGAATCCAGTATAGAATTCTAAGGAACCTTTATAAGTTACTTTTAGCTGAAGGTACGTTTAGCCGACCTCATACTGGGGGTGGCAGAGGTTTTGCTTCAGGAAACTAGGGTTTTTCATGCCACCAAAGGCAAACCGGCCATAGAACACACGCAGTTAACACTTAATGATTACACTGCTTCTTAGTTGTTTCGGCCATAATTCCAACTAAACCAAACTAATCCAGCCAAACTAAACCTAATGATTGTTTGTTACTCTTTGACTATTTGATCTCCCATAACCCAGTCGGTATCGGTTGCTCTATGGAAGACGTTGCCCTTTAGTTTGAAAGACCTGGGTTCGAATCCCTCTCTAGTCGCATTAGATACAATCTATCTACCTCATTGAGGACCTACTGTTTCCTCTTTTTCCAGGAACTTTATCTTCTCTTACTGTTTTGAAGTCCCTCCCTCCATCCTTTCAATATATTCAAAATATTTCAGCTTTCTTCTGTCAACACGTCATCCATCCATCGATTCATTAGACGCCATCAGATGCCAAATGGTCACTCCATTCCTCAGTGATATGCCACACCAGTCCTCGCCTATTGGTCCTGCTGTATGCTTTTCTGGAGGCTTCAACTCTCTGAAGACTAGTCGCATTAGATACAATCTATCTACCTCATTGAGAGCCTACTATTTCTTCTTTTTCCAGGAACTTTATCTTCTGTTACTATTTTGAAGTCCCTCCCTCCATCCTTTCAATGTATTCAAAGTATTTCAGCTTTCTTCTGTCAATATCTTTAAGGAGCCTTAAAGTTCTACCACTCGTTTCCAGCACCCATTCATTTGTCCGCCTTTCAGTATGTGACATCTTCAGCAACTTTCTGTAATACTGGATGTGGTCCAAGTCTCACATTCATAAGTCGCTGTTTAAAAAACAGCTGCATCCAGAATCCTCAGAGATGAATCCATCTTTCCATATTTTAGACAAGTCTCTGGCTGTTGTTTTAGCCATTGTCTGATCTCCTTCTGATGTATTCAGGAAAATGAAAAATTCTTTCTTCTTTAAGGCATACTTATTTCTCAGAAACTTCCCTGTCTATATTTCCTTTCATAACCATAATCTTTGTCTTTCTATGAATTGAAGACCCGGCACGAAGAAACTTTAGAAGAGAATTTCAACTATCGACGAGTTTGTCGGTCTCATACGAAGGTTGAGGGAGGGGAGGGTTTCCCTTCCAGAAACAGGGATTTCACATCGCAAAGAGACAAACCGGCCAGAAGAATATGTGTCAGTGCCTCATCGTTTTAGTTGTTTCTGCCGTAATCTGAAAATACATCATCTTTGAATGTTTAGTTAGAGTATTTGCACATGCTTGCTTAAGTTTGCTGATGAAAGCTAGTTTGATATAATCAGTAAATTTGTACATATGCGCTACCAGCAATATTACTACTATTATTATCACACACAACAAGATTAAGCTGGAAATGAAGCATCAAAGAGCTTTTTTTCTCATTTTCCTGAAAATGTACCTGTTATTGTTGAAAACACGATAGATATATATTACATGTAGTTTTATTAACTGGAGTTTTGTTCCTTTATCGATTACAAGTATTATATATCAGGAATGACTCTTTTGAATTTCGATTCTTGCTGAGGAAACCCTTGCTACTTCTTGCTAGCTGCAAACAGCTATCAAGTGGAGAAGGACTCGATGTAGATATTTCACAGAAAAAAGTTCATCGAGAGTTTCAGACAGTTTAACAGGAGAGAGCGATTAGTATGCCAGGAAAGATTAAGGATTTTTTTCTCTTCGTATTTTCAAAAATCATTTATTTATTTTATAAACGATCAGACTCGTGAGATTTATTACCCCGACTCACCTTATCTGTAAATATGGAATGGACTTCAGTTCTTCACAGAATGGAAGAAGAAATTTAAGAGCATCTAGAACGGCAACATAAATGAAGAAGATACAGAGAATGAAACAGACAAGTCATTTCTGAGAAAAAAAAAGTGCTGAAAATACGACAGCTAGTAGAACGTTAAAGAACTGAACGTGTTTATAAAATAACTCCGTTCGCTGATAGCAATTGGAGAAAGCCACAGTGGCCACTACAGATCTACAGCCTTACTACATAGAAAAATACTGGATTTCATTGTTTAGATATTTAACTTTTTTTTCCATATAAAGTGATGATCTGTTCAGAACTTGCCCATCTATCTGGAGGTGGGGGAGAGTGAATCGAAGGATGATTACCTTAATAATAAATAAAAATGTCTGATAGATTATATTTCCGCACCAGCCTTTTACAAATAGACTGGATTAATCGGGCTAAGTGGGAATTTTCCCATATGATTGAGTTTTTCATTCTGGAAGGAAAAAAAAAAACACATAC
This sequence comes from Typopeltis vanoorti, assembly GCF_054136105.1. Taxonomy (NCBI): domain Eukaryota; kingdom Metazoa; phylum Arthropoda; class Arachnida; order Uropygi; family Thelyphonidae; genus Typopeltis; species Typopeltis vanoorti. The sequence goes on from NC_143559.1 coordinate 65,059,254, forward strand.
AAAACCGGCCACGGAACGCACGCATTTATAATGAATACGTGTATTTCAAAGACATAAAAAAGCTGTCTTATCACACGATGTAAGTTTAAAGCAGATGAAAGAATTACACACACATAGAGGATTTCTTATGGAATGTTCTGGTTTAAGGGGGGGGGGGTGAGAACCACAGCCACTTGAGACCTCGTGATTTAGTATTCATTTCCATTTCTAGTTTTATAAGAACCCCAAATTTACTTAAGTGTTTCAGGATTCACAATTTTCAAAACTTGACTTTGTTATTAATATACGCTCAAACGACTATTTTGTTCCCGGAGTGATGTGGGAGAAGAAGAAGAAGAAGGAAATGAAAAGTTTTCTAAGGAAATTCTCCTTTCGCTATCATGACCGAAAACTACGACAAGTAAGAAAATGCATTAAAAAAGTTTATTCCTTATAAGAGGGATCCACTTTCTCGATAGCGCCCAGAAACTGAGCCAAGCGTCTTGATTCATTATTTTCACTAATCTTAAAAATAAATATTGTCAGATCAATATTCTCGCAAGTCACATGCATATGTGCATTTCGTCAGTGGTTGGAAAATCTGTACCAGACCTTCATAAATCGCAGAACCGGAAAACAAAAGCTATCTTGTAATACTTGAATATGTTTTTGTGATGCGAAGCCTTTCTCGCACTAAAGTTTATTAGATTCTTTGAGGCGAATAATTTCTCCCGAAACTTGGATAGTTTACTGCCTACCGCAGCATTATTTATAAGGCCTCAGTGTTTGAGGCGTAGTTAACATACCGTACGGGAAGTATAGGAATTGTGACAAAAGTGTAAATGCGTTCCTATCACCGCGCGGCAGCATGTTCATTATATATCTTACTAGATGCTTAAGCACCTTTTTCGACTGCTCACTTTGAAAACAGCGCAACTATAACTCGAAGTTAGGCATACCATAAATTTCGTAGCATAATAAAAACTCTGCTAGTGAACTGCTCAAACTGATGGGCAAAATGCTAACTTTCTTCGCAGCGGTTAAATGGAAATTTAAGTTTGTTCCTCTTTAGACAGAAAAATATTGTCTACCATCGACTTCCGGCAAATGCACACTTAGCGACAAATGGCCAGATTTAGCACCATTCAAGATATATCAACTCACTGTGTAGGCTATTTAATTCCGGGGCTATCTTTTCCCGCATTGTAATACGAGAGTGTTTGTGCGTTGAAGCGGATAAAGTATATGGACAGAGGGGGTCTTTGTAATCATCTCTGATTTGAGACGAGGGGGAAGGGAAGTTCAAATAGTGTGCACCTTGAGCTGCTAATGATAGGTTGGCAATCTTCACAGATGCGTCAATGAAGTGCTTTAAAGATAAATTCTCCAGTTTATGAAATATTCCTTGTGTTATTTGCTTCACTGGTGCCCAGAATTGAAACTCCACTAAAGCGTGAAATCGCCAGGGCTTGTGGTAAGAGCGTCGCTTGTCTATCAGCTCTGAGTACTACTACCAATGGTTCAACATGTTGCCAATAGAAAATCATTGAAAGAAGGGGGGGGGGAGTTTGCTTGCTTGCAATCATGATGAACCCATTACTGATTCAGGTATTTTCCTCCTATAGTGCTTTCTCCAGAGGTTAGACATGAATGGGAGGACTTTAGATTTTCATAAGAATGTCATTAGATAGAGTAATTTAAAGCTTGTATCCCTCCCTCCTCCAGTGCTAACCTCTAATGTGTTTTTCAGAAGATTTTCGATATTCGATTCGGAGAGAGAGAGAGATCACGAAAGATAGTCTCGAACAGAACAGTAGAGGCTACATCACTTGTAAATTGTTAACATAGTTTGGTAGAAATTGAAATTCCTTCAAAAACCTTTTCGAATAGTTTTCATGAAAAGAATCAGGACCGCGCCATAAAGTTGAATAGCTGTAGTCATTTACAGTCCTTATTATTTATCTAAACCACACCTTAACGTGTATTATATCGAAAACCTTACACAATGAAAGACTTTAAATGGACATTCTTGAATAGTCTGAATCAAATGTGTAACGATAAGACGGCAGTCATCATCTAAATGCTGGTTGAATAAATAAATAAATACAGATAAGTGCAACTTAGTAAAATCTATAAAGACACATTCGTCTATAGTATTAATACACTAAATATTTGTTGCTTAAGTAAATGCTTATTTGTATAACACTACATTTAGCAATAACTGATATGTATTTTAGTAACTTGTATATTATTTGGTATTTATTTTTATTTATTTATTCAAACAAAAATGATGATACAACGCGATAAAATGTTGTGACTCCTTTCATCGAGAACCAGCGCAAACAGTGAAGAGAACTACTGAAACAAATTCAACATCAGCAGAAGGGAAGCGAGGTAAGAGGTGTTTATGGAAAAGCAGTGGAACTAGCAGAATTAGAGAGGTATCATGTCGACATAAATGGCAGAAACGAACGAAGGAGTGAAACAGGAGCGAAACTGCTAAATACTAATTATCAGATGTCATATTAAAGCAGTGATAGAGGAAAAGGAGTAGCTATAGAATTCAATATCTAAACTTAAAGATAAATCTACTTGAATAGCGGGATTTTCAATTAGATTGAAGCGGGAAAAATTTTTAAATGGAAAATTGGACAATGAGCAATCTTTTCGCCTATAGTCTTCGAAATGTTCAACTAAGAAAAAAATACAACATCCTTACGAGTCGTTAAAAGATGGTAGTATCTGACATAAAAAAGCGAAACAGGTGGTTCGTGCTAGAAATATAAACAGCACCGTAGGAAATGGTTACAAATTATAATGATAAATACAGGGATTTCTATTTACGATATGGACTAGTTATTGCTAATACCATATCCCAACATCATGATGTGTATAAATTTCACAGAATGACACAAAAAATAAGAAAATGCTTACTATGTAATTAATGATAGTAATATCTTCAAGTTGGTTCAGAATGAGTATACAGAGGATATGAAAAGTAACTAATCACAATTTAGCTTTAGTAGGATAAAATTGAGTATCACATGAAAAAAAAATGGACAAAAGTTTTAAATAGAATCAAAATCGAGCAGCTTTCAAAGTGATTGTACTCTCAAAGATAAAATATTATATCTGAAATGAATTATGGCTCGTTGTCCTGATCTGAGAAGCATATGCTGCTATTCGTCATACCATGATAGTAAAGAGCTCATGTTGGACAGTAAAGCTCTCTGCGGTTTACTGTCCAAACGCAGAGCACTCAACGCCCCGCAAGTCGGATTCGAGCATTGAGATGATGTTTGACTTGTACGTAACATTGCAACATAGTGTTATGGTCAACCTAAAATAATAAAAATATTCCGCTGGGATACAAAGAACAAAAGCAAATTTTTAAGTATCCCCCTACTTCTTTCCACCGATCTTTGTTGTGAAAGGCTGTTTCTTAAGTTTCTTTTCACATCACGTTTCAATCTTTTAAGGAACTGGGCCACAATCGATCTCGGACACTCGCGTGGTACTTCAGTCGTGCACGAACTAGTTGATTACACATTTTGAAATAGTGAGGACACTGACAGACTTATAAAATTCATGCCTGACAATGCTGTATGAATGTGCGTTTCCTTAGTGAAGTCGAGAGAATCGATGTGCTCTTAAACTGGGACAGATCTTGGTTCGAATCTCGTCTAAGATTGAAGAATCTTTACGAAGGCGTTTAGACAGGCGAGATAGCTAGTTTTATGCAGAAGTTGCATAGACAGAAGTTCCTTTGCAAATGATAGACATAAGAAACGTGGCGGGTGGCCTTAAAACTCTCTTTGTAAATATTGAATAACCACAAATAAATAACCGCTCTTTGAATATGACTAAATGAAATTCATGAAGCATACGCAAGTAAATGTTCCTAATCGTTGTTAATCAGTTAATTTTAGTAATGCAATACCTGTGGAATATTTCCTTATAATACTGATAATTCTTGTTACTTGCGAAGCTCGGAATAAAACAATTCCGGACCACATAAAAATTTCTGATGATAAAAGTTATGTTTACCAATCAATACCTCCCCCCCCCCCATCTTTAGCTTATCCAGAATTTTAATCCTTTCCTGATTACTTGTAAAGAAATTTATTCAACTAAATATAAATTTGATTAACCCTTTGATCGTTATCTGAGCATGGTTTTGAATATTTTTATTCAAAATAAAAATAAATTTATTTATTGGTTTAAATAAGTTTAAACCAATACAAATTACCGTTCATTTTGTCCCGTACAGTGGCGGCTCGTGGCTTGAAATCGTGGGGGTGCTGCAACTTTCGAAATATACATACACACTGTAAGTACAGTGTACGTGTTTGGATAAAATATCAAAATTATTGTAAAAATTAAAAAAAAATTAACCATGAAAAAATATTGTTTATTATCGATAAAATTATACAGTTTGGTATAATTTAAAATTACTTAAAAATAAAATATATTCTTCTTGTTTTGTTTCATGAAAAAATATTGTTTATTATCGATAAAATTATACAGTTTAGTATAATTCAAAATTACTTAGAAATAAAATCCATTATCATAACCCCAATAATGTTCTAAAATTAAAATTATAAAAAATGTTATGTCTTTAATGTCCAAATATTTAAAGAGACAGAGTAAACACGATAAGCACTGCGAACACTCTACTACTGGCGAAAGCTGCATATAACAACAGTGGAACTGTGCGACGGACAATGCCGCATTACGCTAGTAGCTCGCATTTCACCTATGACTTGCATATTACTTGCGCGCGTAGCAAATACTAGCAATATGACACTGTGGTAAACACAGTGCTGCTAGTGTTCTTCGCCCTCCTAAATGACAAGATGAATTTTTATTATTTTTATACAAAATAAGAGAATTGTATAGGATTGTTGATGATAAAATTAAATATTACAAGCAAATATAAATAAATTAATAAATATATTTATATATCGAGAAAAATGGGGGGTGCTGCAGTTCCGCAGTGCCTATGCACGAGTCGCCCCTGGTCCCTTATCCACATCCCTGAGTGGAGTTTCAAATCACGACTAGAAAGCAAAGTACCTTTATAACGGCTTTTCAACCTAAGATGAATTAGCCGGTTTATACAGGGGGAGGGGGGGGGGAAAGAGAAAGGTTGTTTATTTTTTTCTCGAAACGAAAACTCGGGTTGTTCATCATGCTAAAGTAGGCCAGTCAGAAAAATACACGCAGTTATGACAATAGGCACTCTCCTTACAGCGTTGATTGTTCCGGCCATAATGCCAAATAATAACAGAACGAAAAAGTGAGGATTGTACATCGGTTCAGAAAACAGGCCGGTTCTCATATATTGGAGCATATGCTACAAGAAAAAAAGAAAAATCCAGATTACAAATAAAGAAATAACTGGCAGTGTATACACGTTCTCCCCGCGTTTTGTGCAGGAAATTCTTTAACATTTAATTTTTTATTCATTCATTTAAAAATTATCAAATTAAAAACTTTAAACTAATCCAAAGTAGAATTTATTTCTGAGCTACGAATTAAAATAAGCAAACGTATCCATTTTGAAAAATAAGATTGATTTAAGATTAACATATTTGGTTACATACAAGTCTGGTATACTTATTTGATATAATTCATTGCACAACTATAATTAATATTATTTATTAATTATATATTTAGTCTATGCTTTAGATGGCACCGCCAATCAAAACTTTCGATTATTTTGATTGGTTCGTGGTTGCAATTTTTCTCTGAATTTATTCACAGGTCATGTCATTTAACTAGCGGTGTTTTTTAATATGCAAATATGTTTATAAGCGTAATCTATTGATATTTTCGAAATACGAATAGAAATTTCTGTAAGGTTTTGAAATAGTTAAAACGAAGCAAGATCCTTTATGTTTTATAACACTGCCTGTATTTGGAGTATCCCTACATAGGGAGAAAAAAGTTGGGGAGGGAGAATGATAATCAATTTGTGCTAAGTCTGCCGTTTTTTACCTCCTGTTACAAATGTGCATTTGTAAGGTGTAAAAACGTATTGAGTAAATCGATCGGTCTCAAAATAGGAAAGAATTCCAGCAGTGTTCATCGTATGGGATCTAAAATCATTTTCAGTAAGTACTACAAAGTCGTGGCCAGAATTCTCCAATAAGACTGGAGTTAAACGTATAGTTTAAATATCAATAATACTGTATTTCTCTTGGTTCTCTCAAAGTTGATTTCTTGTTCCGTTGAAAAGTGGCTTTTGTTTCCATCCGATAAATATAGTTCTGCGACACACTTCAGGTCGCTTATTATTCATGCAGAGCCTCCTTTTCACTTGTTCAAGGCTGTTTGCGATGCAGCATCCACCTAGAATATAATTTATACATAGGAAACGTCCATCACACAGACTAGAGGAAAATTAGTAAATGCATTACTAAAATAATATTTCATGAGACCTTACAAATGACATACATATTTCATATTAACCCACGCAATTTTCACTTACTTTAGCTCTTAATTTCTAAAAGATTAGAAATTAATGTATTAAAATGATACTGGTATTTAGGTACCGAATGTTACAATATGTTTTTGGTTTATATTAATCTTCTTTTCTGTTAAATTCCACAGAGAAATACACTATAATTGTAAACGGACCTGTGGACAATAAGTTTAAACTACATATTGTCTAGACTTTAGGATATATTTCGCATAATTAACTGCTCATGCGTATTACATCCTGGTATATTTTGAAAGAGAGGAAAGGATGTTTCAGAACGGAGTTTTCACATTATTAACATATATTCACAATGAAAGTCTATTTTATTATACAAAAAAAAAATTGCATTCAGTTTTGGGAAGTTTCAGGAAGTTTCATTATGGAAATAAAAGAAGACAATAAAAACCACAGAGCATAAATAGCTTCTGATCTTGAAGGATACTTTTGTTATATGTCAAGAGGTTTTGCCTTTAGTGAGAAAGTGCGTTAAGAAACAAAGTCAAGAAATGTTAAGTGTGCCGAACTGTCATATAAGGTACATCTGAAAAACATGACGATGATGGTCAGAGTTTTTGTTTGTTTGTTTGTTTACTTACTTAACTTAACCATCATCGTTTGTCGTGTTATAATAACGTTAGCTGAAAGTAATACTGAATATGTCCAGTGGAAAAAAACACTATCTGCAAAAAAAAAAAAACAAAACGAAACGATATAAAAATATAATGCAATTAACGGAGAAATTACGAGTAATTTAAGTATCGATTTTATTGTTCCGAATTCATCAGTGTAGTTCAGCGAAATGGCAGCGCTGAATTGATCTTTAGACAGATATATACTGGGAGTTAGTATCTATAAAGAAATGATTGCAGACAATCATAAAAATGTGTTTCGTAGTAACATTCCGTATAGTGATAAGTTCAACGTAGAGTTTTTGGGATATGTATTCTACTGTAAGACACTTTTTTATTTGAATTTTGACATTAAAATTGCCCATCCATTTGCAAGTATTCGACAATTTATATATTGATCTAAATATTGATTTATATATTGATTTCTGTTTGTAAAATTATACAACGCTCTAGAGTCACCATTCTATAGAAAATGCTTTGAATAATATAATCTCCAAAATTATATTATTCAATTATTTTGATTGGTTCGTGGTTGCAATTTTTCTCTGAATTTATTCACAGGTCATGTCATTTAACTAGTGGTGTTAACTAGCCGAAAAAAAGGTTTCGGAATATTTTAATAGAGATATGATATATGCAGTTTTGGTAAATGCCATCCAGCCAGTGTGGAATTACTGATATCAGTTCGAATCATTTTATCAATAAAATAATTTGCTTATAATCAAACATTAAAATCACCTGGACATCTTGTATATCCTAAATCCCAATATTTATTAGGTTCCGTCCAACCGAAGCAAAGTTATTTGCAATATCTAATTTTGATATGCTTCCCACATCGTGCTCTTGCAAGTAATCTGAATGAAATACAAATTGGAAATGATGAGTGGACCACTTTCTATATGCGTTCCAATTATCGAAGTTCATTAAAATCCGTCCTAGAGTAATTTACGTACAGAAGAACGAACGACACAAATCATGGTTACTCATAGACGGACGGATGGATATAGCCATGCTAATATACTCTTACGTATTTGGCGAAACGTAGCTAAACATATCGAGTATGAATAATCTTTGTTCGAATTCTCGCACATTTCTTTCATTCATGTTGAGGTGTGGGTCTAAATTCTAATGCTAGTTAATGATGAAAATCACTCTCATTGCTAATGTAAAAACAGGCTGATTTCGTATTCTTGTCTGCCTACATAATGCATCATGGACGACTTACTACAATTACTAATAATGAATCACACCATTCATTGCATACTTTCTGCTGCACGTTAAACATCTTGGAGATTTCTTACAATGCTGCAGCATTTCTTTATGTATGAAAATTTTAGGTATTAAACGTTATTCTATTTAAACAAAACTAAAAGTAAAATAGCTTGGCGAATTTTAGTAAAAAGTTCAAATGTCAAATTTTATCAAAATCATTTCAGCCAACAAATCGGCGCTGATGTAATCATACAGATGAATTGACAAAGTGAACCAGTAAATCATTTCAGCTTGTATTCTATTGCAAAACTCTTCCAAAGGCGAGCGATTTTTTATTACTTATAGTTCCACATCAACCATTGTTTTAGAATTATAATCACACTCATGCCGATATTATGAGAGTTATCACAAAGTCGGCACTTCAGGACAGTTGTGCAGTTAGAAAGTGGGTAACACACACACACACACACACACAGAGAGAGAGAGAGAGAGAGAGAGAGAGAGAGAGAGAGAGAGAGAGAGAGAGAGAAGAAAATATGAAAAAAAGAACAGAGAAAGTAAATGAGAAAGCGATAAAGTGACAAAAGGAAACGGAATAAGAAAAAAAACAGAGAGAGAGAGAGAGAGAGAGAGAGAGCAAAGAGAAAATAACAGGAAATTTTAAAGTAACTGTAGCGGTAGAAACCATGCATACTACTATACCGGAAGTTTGAAGCCAATTTTATTACTATGCTTGTTCGAAAAACCTGTTATACGTGTCAATACACAGCTTCGAAAATATGTTTGTTATTGCTATTTAGGAAGGATGTTTTGAACATCAGATCGAATTAAAACGAAAATTATCTTTATTTGTTTTCAATGAGAGTTCGATACCTCTGCAGGACAGTCGGTAAGATGCGCACCAGTTTCGATTTCTAAAAACCTAGTTTTGATTTCTGAAATGAATAATTTTTCATTTTAGAAATGTATGTCCATTTCAAGTCTGTATTAACAGTTTTGAACAAAAGTAACAAGTCATCTTTCTTTTTGGAAAATCTATGATTCATTTCTAACGTAGAGCGTACAAACCAACCTCTGGACACTTTAGTCATTTAAGGGTTATATCTCTTAGCTAATGCTGTGAATTCAAAACTGCTTTAGCAATAGACGATACTTGTGTGAACTATGAACTACGACTTTCTCTATGAATTTGAAAACAGCAGTAGAATTGGTATAAATATACTACAAACTAAACACGTGAACTGAAAATTGGCAACATCACTGTTCCTTTGCATAGCGCCTCGGAAACAGTTCTGGCTTTCAATACGAATTACTCCCGGCCAGTTAACATGCTGCCTGCCCAGGCTGTTTGATGATCTCGTTGTTGGGCTAAGGTAATATCTTGCAAATAGTGAACATAGCTTGCTGGTAGTATTTACTGACGTCAAATCCCGTTGAGTCCCACAATGGCCCAATAGGATTTTAAACTAGGCACCTCAAGGGAAGCGTACAAAGACACAGTGATGTCCGTTAAACTAATCCTTGACGATTTAGCCTCTGTGAACATTTGGTACTGGAATGTGCAATTGTAACGTATTGTGAAATACCTGATACTCGAAGATGTTCAAGCCATTGGATGAAATGAATTGCTCATTATAGTATAATAGTGGCAGCTGATAGAAAGAATGGACACATAAGTCTCAAGAAAATGGAATTATCTAGCCGAAGTACCCCTCTCCATTTTGTACAGCCATTGCCATAACCTATTCTTGGCCATAATATGTTTTACACCTCACCTTTTATCTCTCAGTCTCTCTCTCTCTCTCTCTCTCTCTATCATCTGTTGATCTATACTAGTAGATCGGAAGATCTGGATCTACAAATCACTATCGATCTGTAAATGAGCTGCGTTCTCCGACTCACCTTTGGTGAGTAAGCAAAGTTTGTTTATGTGTATATGGCATTCACGGATCTATTAATCTTAATATCACAGGACGAATCGCAACAGTAGAAGCTCAGTGAATTAAATTCACTCATGAATTTTTAATTATTTTCGGTTTTCTAAAGAAGTATCTGCTACCTGGCCAAACCCAGGAATCAGTTAAGTAATATTGGTAATTCATTAATATTGGGGTGAGAAGTGAGTAATTTTGTCATCTAACAATCGAACTATGTTTGTTGCATTGTCATAAAATCATCTTTTCCATCTAGATCACTTTCATTCTTCAACCTGTAAGCTATGTATCAAATTCCACTCTAGTATGAATGTTGAAGTGAATGAATGAATGCCTAGCAGCAAGTGAGAGACCATCACACTGCTTATTGGATACCTGAAGTGGAAATAATATCCTTTATGGGTGACTAGAACTGCGTATGAGATTAGCTAATCCCATCTGATCAGAATTTTTAGTCTTTCCTGGATTTTACAAGCTAAGAAAGAGTGGAAAGGTTAACAGCCTAGATTTTTATCACCTTTCGTGGGATTGTCACAAAAAATTTAGCATCAAAACAGGCTTTCTAGGCAGTGGTGAAAATGAGAGAGAGAGAGAGAGAGAGAGTACACATATATGCTAAAGTCGTTACTCACACTTTGCGACAAATGAGCACCTTTAAGAGTGGTTGGAAAACCTTGCTATTTCAGTTACTATTTAGTACTGTATACATTAAGTCCGTTGTGCAATAAACAAGCGTACATTTAAATAGGTTTTTCAAATAAAAGTAAGTTAACCGCTCTCATCACAGAGGTAAACGTTTTTTTACTCCTAATATATATATTTTTTGTTATTTCTTATCCAGCATCGTACTCAAACCTGCAACTGACGGGCATAATATGCTCGACTCATGGACATTGTTGTTTCAGCTTATTCTAAACACCCACTCAACCAATCCTGCTACTAAGCATTGCTATCTCTGACGAACTGCCTTCATAATACTATTCCAAGAAGTATCATCTAACTGAAAAAATAGTTTCCATTTGCGTAAATTTCCAAACCTAATGCATCAACACTATCCAAAAGTAAAGTTTCAATGTCCTGTTTTTCAATTCTCATCAAGGATTAAACATTTGACTGTTCTCTCTTCATTGATCTTTCCTCTTGCAATTGGTCTTCCTCGATCTCTTTTTCTTCTTACTATCTTTTCATCCTATCTGATGATGCTCTTTCCATTTTTCTCAATATTCCTCAGTCTTTTCATTTAAACTGTTCATATCTAATCCTCTTCTGAAAACTTAATTTTTATGCATGCTGTAATTTATATATATATTCACCAATTTGGTGAAACGTAGACCAAATCCACCGATTTGATCTACGTTTTCTCCCATTTCCAGCTGAACGATTATTTCTTCCATCGGTGCTTACGCTGTTTATTTCGACAGCCTTTGGACTAGATGAAAGATGACATCAGGTTTGAACAAACTTTGGAGACTGCTATTTTTTTTAATCCCTGTCATTCTACACACAAAATAGCACAAAACAGTACGTACACACAAAATAGAAGCAAAAAAACTCAGTTATACAAATTTTCAAGTTATACATTACCCATGAAAACGCTTTGGCTCCTTGGAAGTAAATGGACTATTTTTTACCCTTAACTTTTTTTCTGGAAATCGGTTACCAGCCGGTCTCTACCCTCGCATGCAGTAGAGTACATTTCCTAACTATTTGGGAATAGTTAGGAAATTATTTCCTAACGTTTTCAGATGCACTCATGATGACAAGCAGATACGAAGCACCTCATTACTCAGATTTGAGCCTGCAGTGTATACTGCATGTCATAACAACGCAGTACGTGCTTTCAGCTGGGCTTGTTATGAGACTATCCGTTCTGCCCTGCTATCAGGAACAGAGTAAGCTATTTCATAGATACCAGGCACTCCTATCAGCATAGAGGTGTGAAAGCCCCAGCGGATGCCCTTTTCTTTCTAATTCAGTTGTTTTGCTGTGTCGTATTATAGAATAGCAGTATTCACATTTCATTGAAGAGCTAGCCGATTTGAATAAATCGTTATTTTAAAACGAAGATAAGAAAATGGAGTAATCAAAGCCAGTAGTAACCACAGGAAAAACCTGGTTTGCTTTACCAACTATTCGCAAGACCTAGGTAAAATCTAAAAAAGATTCTAAATTAAGAGCAATCTTAAGCAGGTAAGCAATTTTAAGCAATCAGCGTCAAAAGAAACTAAGCATAAAAAACAGCGACTAAGCATAAAAAAATTACTCCAACTTTTTTTTAACTCACGGCTGTATGTTACTTTAAATTGTAATATACAACACTGCGAAAATATTCGTGTTTTTCGAAAGAAGCAGGGGTGTTTCTGTCATTTTCGTATCCCGCTGAGTGCCAAAGTGACAGACACTTTTTACTATGAATGAAAGGCTTGGTATTTAGATAAGTATCTGAATTTCTGCATCAAGTTATCTTCATTTCGTTCTGTATGACCGCTTATTTTTCTTTCTTTGTCTTTCAATAAAAGACTACCTATTTTAAAATCACCTTTTAAAATAAGTGATTTTTTCTAGTGATATGATCTTGAACAACGCCAGCTGATTGTTGGTGGCGAAAAAGGAAATACTTGTGCAAAAATGTTTGTTCTTGCACAATTACTGTAAGTAATCATTTGATGGATATTATATTCCCTCGCAGTTAATGATATCATTTCCTATTGGTGGATTTTGCGGACATCTACGTAAGCAAACAACGTGATCATAATAATCAATAAAAAAACTGGCAACATTTTTTGTCATATATATTGTCTGAATAAATAGCAATTGTAGAAACCCAGTTATATGTCTTACTCTGTTGTACAGTTTCTGTTAAGAACTTACAGGCATTGGAATCATGTGCGGTGTTTGTTAAAATTTCTGGCTTTACGTACAAGGAATAAAAGTATTACCTACTCATAGAGCGGCTCATTTTTTTTGTAAGATACTTTGAGTATATTTTACTGCTATCTTGTCGAAACTGCACAATCCAGGACACTTTATTTAACGAGATTAGCAAAGGACATATAGATTAAAGTAAAACATTAATCAATCTTCAAAGGAACGAATATTCAGTGTAATCCGCCTGGAAGCGGCCCACGACTAAGCATACATTCGGGAACGCCTGATTTCAGTAGCAGCGTCACAGCTCATCCAAGAGCACGCCAACCGGCGCCATGTTTGTTGTTAAACATTACCAGGCTTACATAAACGGTTTGTTTTAAACTCTGAAAGTATTAACGAAACGAAGTAAAAGGAACTTTAAAAGTATAGAATAACTTATATCGAAATTACAAATATTTTCCTCACCGTAATCGAATTGTAATCGTAACATTTTGTGCAGTCATTTATGAGCGAGAAGTCATTCCTGGTCCATGAGTCAGTCCGGAAGGGAAACACGTTCACCGAGTTGTAAGAGACGGCGTCTTTGTTGTTTCTTAGCGGCAGCGAACAGGAGAGTGAAAGAGGGGGACCTTTTATTGGAGTGGGAAATAGAAACAGGTGAGGGTGACATTTTGACTTTGGAGTATTTGTTTGTTGTCATTGTGCTAAACAAGCATTTAATTGTTCCGCACTTACTCGGCGCTTGATTGTGCGTGCCTAGTGATGTTTTGCGCAATCTGTCGTGTCAGAAAACGCGAGAGTAGACTTAACAACTCTCCTCCTATACCGTAATGATTCAAGTTGGTGAGTTGATACTGATATGCGAGTAACAAGGTGGCTTGCACATATTTTTCGCTTGTTGTTCGACACTCGAGAAAATTCTTTAAAACTTTTAAAAGATTGTCCGAATTGCTTTCAGATGATTCTCTCTCTCTCTCTCTCTCCCTTCCTCTCTCTCTCTCTTTTTAAAAGTGAAACTTTTGATTGAAGGTTTTTGAGCATCGCGCAACAGTTTTACTCCAGTAGAGCTTATAAAAAGACAATAAACTTCAAAGAAGACTGTCTCGGTTTTTTTATTTCATTTTTTATTACTCTCTCTTAAATGACTAATAAGTAAAGAGGAAAAATCGAGAATAATACGCTTAAATAGTTCGTTAATTTTTAACGTCTGAATAGTCTTGTGATTTATCACAAAGAAGAACATTGCTGGAGAAAAGTGTTTTTGCGAAGACGCGTGGTTTTATCATAGGCGGAACATCTGTTTTTGAGTACAATTCCTGTCACCAAGTTAATTAGCTCTCATTAACCTTTTTTAGATAACTTTTTAATTAACTTTTCGTTCAGTCAAAAGTAAATAATTTGATAGTTTAGCCATGGGCGAAGTGAACTGTTTCTTCAGCACATTTCTTTATTTTTAAGCTACTAATGCTTTAGGAAGAAGTTTAAAATTATTAGAAAAAACACGTAGATGGTTTCATAACTTATTAATGTGGTAGAGAGCGAACAAAAAAAACCTAGAACATTTAAATGCAGCTATTTCTAAAAGTGCTAGGCCATCTCACCCCTTCCTCCGCAAATGAAATACTATCTGACCACAAAATGAAAAAAAAAAGAAAAAGAAAAAAATATCTAATTGGGTAAAAAAATAATTATCGTTAATTTGACCCACTGAATATAAACATAAATATTAAGTACATAATTTGCGATTCAATGCATAACGTTAATGGCTAGTAAAGATACACTAATGTTTTCTTTTGCATCAACTGGTTAAATTAACAATCAAGAAATTTCAACTTTTTAAACGTAGTTTTATCCATAGCGTTTGAAATGTTTCGACCAATGATAAGTATTTTTTAGCTTATAGTTTAATATTGAAAAACTCCAAAATATTTACCTAGGTATCTTTGGATAACAGATTTAAGTTTTATCTGAAAATAATGACTTTTAGAATGTTTTAATAAATATGCTGTTTTTTTTTTCTGTTGTAGGTAAGAAAATTAGTTACAAGTTTATATGCAATAACTTTTTTAGATTTGTAAATATTTCCATTTAAGTCTTATCGGTACATTTTATAACTGAAATTTTCCCTTGGGCATTTCAGTTATAAAATTGCTGAAGTTGGAATGTAACCAGTGCGCAAACTCCAACAAATTGTATTATTTATCTCTCAAGTATTTAGCAAGTTTCAAAACATGCAGGTGGCGTTTCATTATCAGAACTGTTGTTTGGTGTTAGTGATTAATGCTATTGTAAAGTTTTAATTTCATTTAATTACTTTTAATCACATATATATTTTCTTATTTTGTGCATTCAGTTTGTGATTATACTTCTAGAAAATCATTACGAACGGTAATCGACAAACATTATATGAATTAATTTAATTTTAATGCTAATATTTAAAAGGGTATTTACATTAACTGTGACTGCGCGTTCAAAATACAGAAGTTCTTTCTTGCGATATGTGATAAATGTGTTTATTATAATCCTCTACTTTTGGTGTCTCATGAAAATCGAAAGAGTGAGAACATCTTTCGATTCTCACGAGTCTTCATTTTCTTTGATATAGACCCATCACGCTTGCTTATCTACTTTTCTTATAAGTAATTTATTATTATTGTAGATAAGTTATTGTTTCTTAAACAGCGTGAAGAAAATCAAATGTGCAGTGCTTTCTCATTTCTCTTTCTCTCGAAACACTAAGGGTGGGAACGATAGCCTCTTCCTCGGGGTCGTTACTTACTCAGCGAAGTAGGGGAAAGACCAGAAAGGGACAAAGGTGGGGGACGAAGGGAAAGCATAATCAGAATCACCGCCATCGATTTTCTCTGCTGACAACCTAGATGTTTTGCAAACGCCACGAAGCAGGGTCCATCACTTAAATGGCCATTATAGTTGTGCCCCTGTAGGAGAGCGTCGCCGTAGAAAACAACGTCTGTGCAGTGTAACTCACCTTCGTCGGCAGATGGGAGGTGGGAGGAACTCTGACTAAGTCGTGTGGTCTTTTCATGGACGCATGGTGAGACGGGCCTGTAGCCATTACATTTCAAACCATGTTAGCCACTATTTTCATTTATTTTTCAATGCGATTGTCACTTGTGGACAACAATCACATCGTGAATACTATTTTTAAAACTAGGAAGGGAAAAAAAAGTAAAAGTTTAAGCGAAATCCTGCTGCATGACGCCATACGAAACGCATACCATGCTCACAACCATTAAAATTAAACTCAAAAAGCATATGGTGGGAGTCGCTATTTCTAGTAATGATATTTAAAGCTGAGACAACATTACTTCTTAAATTGTAATTTTTAGTGTCGCTTTCTATAGACTAGACTTAGTTTAGCACTATTATTTTTATTGCTGACAGAACTATTAATAATATTTTATTTTTGAATAGCGAACATTTTAGTAAAATTAATGAATGCTAAACTGAACAACAAATTTTCTTTCATAAAGTTTAAAATTTTTATATTTCTATTTTTTAACCGGGGTATTTTCATAAATCGACTTATTTGCTTATTGTGAATTGATATTAATATTAATATATTAATATACTAGTTCCTTAACATATTAGTACTAAGATAGCTACTACACAGATAGCACAAAGTAAGTTGCTTTAAGTTTAAATAATATATAAATAGCTCTGAATTCTTAGCTCTATCTTTAATAGTTTATTGGTAGATCTGTCTATAATTTTTATTGTAGTGATAATAGTTTATTTATATTTCTGATTTTTTTGGTGCAAAATGAATTTATTTTGATAGACTTTGCCTTTTTCTTTTTTGATAAAAATTTTATATCTATTGTTTTATTGAGAAAATCAATATTATGCATGAGAAAATATATTTTTATTAATTTCTAAAATAAATTTTAGAAATTATTGAATTATAATGTAAACTTATTGTACACCTAATTTTACACCTTATTGTCACCATTATCAATTGAGTTCTTTCACAGAACATTAATCTGAATATATTCCAAGAATGTGTGTATAATTTAACCATTCAGATTCTTCATCTCACTGAATTTTACAAATTTCTTCTATCAGCCTTTCATATATACTTTCCGGTCGATTGGGTTCTCTAAACTTTCTTCAATTTTCTTTTCTATTTCTTTTCCCATTATGTATTAGTTTGTTTCTCTGAGTTGCCAAGTTATCATATCAGCACATGATTCAGCTCTTTTTGTGCTGCTTTCTTCATATGCATAATTTCTGATATCCTGTTTCCTATAATCGGACAGACGGTAGTATTTGAACGTTATGTTATTGGCATCATTCTTGGCATGACTGACCAACTTAATTACTTTTTTAATTTTAGAATAACATTTATATGAATGTTCGATACATCGGGTTTGCTTCATAGTTAAATTTATTTAGTTAATTCTATTGATTCTTTAGTTTTCTTACATTTTAAACATTCTATGGATAAAATATAGATTCAGTGTGTGTGTGTGTGTGTGTGTGTGTGTGTGTGTCTTAAAATGTTTTAGATTTTAATCATGTATAACTTTATTGATATTATACATAAATGCTTTCTAAGGTATTGCTATTTTTTAAATTTTTGTACAACATTTTCAGGCTTGTCCGTTTGAAATCTCTGTCGTTTTATTGGATTTATTAGCTGCTGCACTTCACGGATCAATCAGCGTAAGTAGATAAGACTCATATTATTAATTATGGCTGCTCCTGATAGAATACTTCTTTATGATATCATTGTTTATATTTGATTTTTAATAATGTAATAAGATTAACAAATAGTAAGCAGATTTATAATAAAAATGATTCAATATTCCAGAATACGACTGCATTCTGACCACATATTACTTTCATGAAATAATACGATGTTTATTATAATCATTATGTAGAAATTGACGATAAGCGATACATAATTTTGAATACTAGAGAGCACCCATGTACTAATCCCAAACATCTCGTGGTTTTAAATTTTTTCATTCTCTTTTTTATTTCTTTTATTTTAATTATATTATAAATCTCGAGGTTTTACGGGAGAGGCTCGAAACTAAAATAAATAAATAAAATAAAATAAAAATTAACATGCAATGGCTATTTTATGGATGTGATAAAAACAACACGAAACTTCAATAATCTATCATTAATAAAAAACAACAACAACTAATATTTAGTTGGGTTACTTCGTTATCTTATCTGTGCACACCTATATTGTAAATTTTTAAGAATTTACAGTTAAGTAATCCTAAAAAAGAGTGAGCAATTAGAGAAGAATTTTGTATTTAATTATCCCATCAACGATGCGAAATGTTTTTGGTGTCTGCATACCGGACGATAAACAAGCCAAAAGCTGTTTCCTGGTGTACTTGGACGGAGCGCGCACTTTAAACTTTGCAAATCTATGCTGCTGTTATGGTGTAAGAATTAAATGAGCACACTGCTTGCACCGTTTAAAGTGGCCACACCTTGGTTTCCTTGACAACGACTACATCCTTGTAATCGATGCATTTTCTTTAATAGTTTCTCCCACCCTTTTCTCTGTCTCTCTTTCTCTCTTACCACTAAGAGCAGGTGGACAGGTTGAAAATGGATCGCCACCTACTGAAGGAGATTTGAATCATTTAATGGTAAGAATACGCTAAATAGATACTTAGTGGCGCTTAGAATGTGGAGATTGTTGCTTGATGTGTCGATAAGGTGAGAGCTCACTTTTGCAGTGCATTTATTTCTTGGAAGGACATTTATTTTAGAAACTTTTCACTTTTGAAACACCAGAAAATATTACTTTGCTGGCTGTACCGTTAGTGATAAGCATTTAGTACGTGATTAAAACCTAAGTAAGTCTTTATATATTTTCAACCATTTGCAGCGTTAGCGGTATATATTCTAATATGGCAGGGTGTAATATGCAGATTAATTAGAATAAAAGTGTTAATTTAGTAATATTAAATTTAAACATTTCTCAGTTCAATTGTTAATTAGTTGATTACGATTTGGACAGAACAGTTAAGGTCATCAGAGAGTTTTATACCTGTTAATTGTGTTTTCCGGATAGTTTTTTTAAGTTTTATGACGACCTCATCTCCTAAACTTCCGTTGCTCAAAGATTTTAAATGATTTCAGATATCATATAATGAGCACAGGTTTTTAAGAAATTGAGTTATATCATGAAAAAATCTTGATATTGATAATAATTAAAACCTTTTATTTAGGTATATCTGTTATGCGTTATAAATGTTATAAATATATGTTATCTGTTAACTAAATGAAACTAAATGAAATTTAGTTAACAGATAACATATATTTATAACATTTATAACGCATAACAGATAACATATATTTATAACATTTATAACGCATAACAGATAACATTTATTGTCATTGAACGCAACGTTATTTTCAAAACTAATCATCAGTTCACAATCGAATTTTCAATCACCACTATGTTATATATATAAGGTACAGATTCTGGTTCCGCTTTCTTTATGAGGAGAAGGAAATTTGAATCCTGTTTTAAATCTTGCCAAATGGCAGTATCATTATGTAGAAATAAAACTGATATCTACATAATCTTATACCCTTTGTTATGGTACTCTTGTTTATCTTTCCTCGCACCATCTGTTCTCGGAAAGGAGAAAAGAGCCACTATTTCAGTTTACAAATCAAACCTATCAGTTAATGAATAATGAAATGAATACTCGCTTAATAAATATCCATTTTTTGACCGTTGCTAAATCTGAACCAGCCCAGCTGCATTGAATGTGAAAACAATCAATATGCTGACATTTTGATTAGTTTATGCCTTGATGGTCGAGTAGATGTAATGTTCCTGTTACATCGTTAGTACATAAGCTTACATCAGTAAATGTAATGTAGTATTCTGGTTACATCGCGCGAGTTTCAGCTTTTTATTTAATTCATGATTGGTGGACACTAAATTGTCCATCATACATCCGTGCATGATGTACACCGAATATACCTAATTTCTTAGTCTAAATATCTAAACTAGGTTTGGCAATAATTTGAGATATTTTCAAATGTTTTAAGCGTTTAAGGATTTAAGAAGTTCTAAGGAATCATAAGAGTTAGGTGCGTGTTTCTTTGAATATACTCTTGAATTCGCATGTCATAATATCATGAAGATCAGTATTCCGAAATGGCATGAGAAGAGATGTAACAAGTTTCAAAATTCTGATATATTCATTCAGAAAAATAACGTAAAAAGCGGAAATATTGCGTCTACTTATGGATATTAAACTAGTGAAGTTAAACTTTCACTGAACGCATATTTACAGTTCTTCTTCTAGCAAAGTACGGCGCGTTTTTTTTAAACTTGTACAAACGAATTACAAAGTCAAAAATGAAACCGAACCGAAAATATTTTGCTATATTCGCATAACTATTTCACCGCTAAGAACTAGATTAAATAAAATTATAATGGAAGATATTGCGATTTAGTAGCACTAATTAAATTACATTTATTGCTAAAGGAGTTGATATGTTAAATGCAGTACGTACACTAGAAAGGGGGTGGGGTGATCAAGACCAGCACAGTAAAATGTTTTGTACTGATACTTTTTTTCATATTCAAGAAACCCTTGTAACTATTGCCCTGACTCGTTTTAGGGGCACATTATTCCAATTATACGAGTAAAATAAGTCAAATTTCCAATTTTTAAAAGGAAGGATCAGATAAATATTGAAAATATAGATACGTTTAAATTAAAAATAGAGAGGTATCAAAATGGTGTACTACTTAGAGACATCGTTTAAAACAGTTAAAGGATATCAGTTTGCTTAATAAAATATACCACATTGTTATTGGCAGAAATTCTTATATAGAAACAAGCCAGGAACATGAGATCTCACAATTAGAACACACAGTAAAATCTGAGTTATGTGCAGAATGACAATAACTGAACTCAATACAGTCTTCTTCATTTGCTTATTCAAATTCAGAATGATTTGTCACATAGATTGATGTGAAACTAAATTTTCAAAATGGAAGTCTACTCCTATTGTATTGTTTATAGTAACATAAACCTGCCTGGTTGCCCGAGTGGTTAACATACCCGCTCTCCAGCCTGGCGAGTTTGAATTTCGCCGTCGGCAAGGATGCTTGCGATTGTCTTTGGGGAATGAATTGTATTATCTGGTATGAGACCACCGCTCAAACTTATTCGAGACCTGAAGTGGCGAAAAAAGTTTAATGTTTGGTCTTTAAAGTACTGTTTCCGAACTACGTAATAATAAATAAAAAATAGAAAAAAGGAATAAAGTAGAAAAAATGATTAAAAAAATCCTTATCTCGCTAACACTGATGTCCTATATGTTTATAACCTTTTGTGCGCGGGACATATAAAAAACAGAGTAACCTACTAAAAGTAATGGAACATCCTTTCGATTGCACGAAAGTGGATACAGTTACTCACTACGCAAATTTCGTAGTCTTAAAGGGAGGCGTGGTCATTTCTATCTTATACACTGAATGATAAGATGTTTTGTTTAGTTGAAATTGCGGTCGAAGAAACTTAGGCTATGAGACAAGTGTATTATGTAGCTCTCGGCTGTTTTATTTTATGTCGCTAGTAATGAAAAACTCGATTTTATTGGAGAAAAAACTTTTAACAGTCCTTTCACCCATTTAATGATACCTACTTTCAGCAAGAAATAACATAACGTCCTTCAAGCAGGTATTACAGCCAGAGGGGAAATTCTTATTAATTTCTGTCTTTTGCTTGGTAGCATATGGGATCAGTTTTAGTTTAGATAGAAAAGTCAACAGTGACTAAATAAGAAAAGACGTATGTGGGAGAGAAACTATAGTATAACATTTACTACGGTACGAGTCCGTCTAACTCATCTTCGCTTGAAAAGTTCTTATGAAGTTCTTCTCATCATAGACGAGGTATGAATCCACTAATGGGAATCGTCTATACTGAACGGGCTTTGGGCTCTTGCTGAACGATGAGTGCAGCAACGAGTTAAGCGCTTGAGAGGAGTGTAGTGGGAGAAATGATAGTTAGATGTTATTCCAGGATAATGTTTGTGCGTGGTGTTGAACAACAATTAAGCATCCCCATCGACAGCTGACAGTGTGCTGAAGAAATGGAAGTCCACAAATGAATCCCCACGACCAGGCAGGTCTACAAGTTAGTTACCACATCTCACTGACAGGCCCTGTCCTAAGGAATCAGTGTTTGGAAATGGAAGCAACCCACATGCAATGCCATAAGTATTTTCACGACCATAAGAGAATATCATAACATGAATTTTCACAGAAAAGCTACAACTACATAACTGCGTTAAAATAACAAAATACATCGTCGATTTGTATGGACCAAGGAAACATACAGAACCATGAACCAAAATGGAGATTCTTATTCTTGTGGAAGGAAAAAAGTCATCCCACACGCTCTTTCCTATAATGAACGTATGAATATTATGAGTTTCTGAGCGCTTTAGACCCAATTTGTTTTCCTGAAGATGAAGCTTGGAGGTGGGAGTGTAATGATGTGGGGGATTGCTTCGCGTGGTGGGATTAGATTTACACTGGCCGTAGTACATTACGACTTCCTGGTCATACATCGATATTTTGAACAATTGTGCGTAAATTTTATGCTATTAACTTTTACACATTTCAACAAGATAACGATCGGTGTCACAAATCAATGATCACAGTCACGTAGTTTGAATAGAATAATATCGGAACATTGTTGTGGGCCAGCATAGAACCTCGACTTGAACCTGATAGAATATCTTCGGCGTGTTCTTTCGGGCTCAGCTTTGTAGATTTAGAGCACAGCTATGACAGTCCTTTCACGAGTTTAATGATACCTACTTTCTGCAAGAAATAACATAACGTCCTTCAAGAAGGTATTACAGCCAAAGGAGAAATCCATTATTAATTTCTGTCTTTTGCTTGGTAGTATATGGGATCAGTTTTAGTTTAGATAGAAAAGTCAACAGTGATTAAATAAGAATGGACGTATGTGGGAGAGAAACTATAGTATAACCTTTAGTATAACGTACGAGTTTCATAAGCATTCAATGTTGTCAGCGAATCTGTTGAGAATTTAAAAAAAGGTACTATAATTTAACCCAGTTTCGCGTTATACGTTATCAGATAACAAAGATTCAATATAATGAATTGCACTAACTGGTGATAAAAAATAATCATTTTATGTGTTGATATTTTGACAGAGAGAGAGAGAGAGAGAGAGAGAGAGAGAGAAAGAAAGAAAGAACCTTTATTAAGGGAAATATCCCAAATCCAACGGATCCTCCCCCCCCCCTCTGAGGTCACTGTCTTATGACATTGCGTGTAGTTCATTATTATTTTTTTATATAATAATAATAATAAAAAACTGCTTCTTTCACCATATCGATTTCTTGAATGAAACTTCTCAGCATGGGTAGGCGACTCACATCACAATCAACATAGCAGAAGCAACCAAAACAAAAATCGCTACTACTTTCACTAGCAATAATTTCAAGAGACACATCTGTGGACATCTCCTTGCAACACCTCATTTGAAAAAACTATCCACTTAATAATGATACAATCGACCATGTAAACACAACAGTCTTGTTGGACAACAGGGTCTTCTTGTCTCAACTAAACGCCCCAATTTTTCTCAATAATAAAGAAATGTCTTTCACACTAGAACTACTAGCGATGTTGTTTCCAGGCAGCAAATAAACAATGTTATTAGAGCACCAATGAACAGCGAGGTTTAAACAATACGTCAAAGAACAACTTGTCAGAGTCACCTGTAGTATGTGGGAACGCGATGACCTGTGTCGCACGCAACGAGCGTTTCACTTTCTGTCAGCGGTGCGTGATCCCGTCTGTGCTACGACACATAAATAAATCAATTTGGGATTTCCAGAATGGCCTCCGTAGGTAGGGCGGTAATCATCTGGTTTGCAATATCCGATCTAAGGTTTTTACCCTGATTGGTTGCTGTATTTCTCAGGAGTCGCAGTAGTGTCAGTGTTAGTGATAGATTTATTCCTTCGCGAAAGTGCGTGCTTTCTTTTCTCTTCCACGAATGCAAAATCCTCTCATCGGTGCCACCTGTTTCGACTTTTTTTTCGTGGAGGGTCATTCTGTTTTCGTATATATGATTGTTCCACTTCTTTATTGCTATTTATTCTGTCCCATACATTTTCAAACTGAATTTTATCTTACTGCCAAAAAAAAAGTACAGAAAGTCGAAGCTATTGATCCTTCTGCGAACTTTTGAGTATTCCATTATCTAATATATTATTATTACACGCATAGTGTTTGACTTCTTCAGGCCAAAGGCCTGGAAATCTTTCAAATTTATAGCATTGCAATTGATGTGTTATTACACTGTTAATTTTGATGTTATTTTTTGTTGGATCATTGAGAAATATCTGAGCTCAACAAATCGTTCTGTTTATCTCGAAATTTAAAAGTGGAGCACTTTATATGTAAACGATAATCATCTTATAGGCTTTACTCAGTTCTCATTTCTCTCATCATTCAGTCGTGGAAAGTGTTACTGTCACATCGGCTGTGGGTTCTAACCCAACTGAAAATTGTGGCTATGTTGGTTAGAGGATGAAAAATGAACACTGCCAATACTAGTTTGAGATATATGATCAGAGAAATGTGAAATGAAGAAAATAGAAGTAATACAAACACCATACCAACCCATGGAAAATTAGCGATTGTGGCACTTTTTCAGATTTGCACTGGATCTTATAGTTGAAAGATGGTCTGCATTTCTAAAATGTAGGAATGTTTGACGGCTTCTGAACATGCAAGCATTTATCGAAGCAAAGCAATTAAAAGACCTGCGTGGTTGGCCGAGTGGTCAATATCCACTCTTCAGCCAATAGACTGCGGGTTCGAATCCTACTGTGGGCATGAATGTTTTGTGAATGTCTTTAGGTGGAAAATGAATTTCATTGCCGATGTGAGGCTATCATCCTACTTAATGGAGGCCTGAAGTGGTGTGAAAATGTTCCATTTTTGGTCTCTAGAGCAGGGTTTCCGGATTATCTAATCCTTATCCCACATACGGTATTAATCCTAATACACTATATCCACAGAATACACCACAGTTTTTCGTTGGTGCAATTCACATTAAAATGGCAAAAGCGGATGCTGACTTTTGAGGCAGTTGAGATTCATGATTCGTTGTTATTTGTGATATCTGTAAGCTGCATGCATGTGTCTATTTTACAATGGGAAATATGATCGCTTCACAATGAGAAAAGGTCAAGTTGAAACAAGCAATATTACCGTTTCCGTAAAGGGCATTTAAAGGGTAATATACAACAAAATAAAATTCTCCACAAATTTCATTCATAAATGTTCTGTATTAGTAACAGGGACAACACATCATTTTCATGGCCGATAGTTAATTACTTTGCTTTTGAACGTTAGAGTGTAGTTTGCAAGCATTTATCTTTATGTAGTTGATATGGAAAATTTTATTGGCTTTACAGACTTGACCAATTGCACCTGTTGCTTTCTTTCGTGTAAACTAAAACTAAACTCATCAGTTACCTAATATTGGAAATGACATTTTTTACATTGGTACTAGTATTGAAGAGTTGTTTTTTTTTTTTATTTGAATTATGATAAATCAACTAAGGGTATTTAAAGAGAAAGTTTGTGATTTGTGCTAGGAAGAAACCCTTCCCCACACTGCATGAGATAGGTTAACCCACTTTCGGTTGAAAGATGCTACAGCTGTTGCTATTCTAGGCGGGACTCAAATTCCGCTTTTTTTTTTTTTTAATCAAAGAGAAGCGTCGTTCTTCTGACTGCGCTGCGAGAAGATAAACTGAACTGATTTTTGCAGTGTTTCGCATATGGAAATATCACAAACTAACTAAATACTCTAAATGATATGGAGCGTTACTGTCGAACACAAGAAATGGATAATACATTATTGAACACTGTAGAAATAATTTCGTAATCAAAACACGAAAATAGTGAGTAGCTAAGTGAAGACAATCTGTATGCCATCTAAGCTGAAGCATATACAAACTACCAGTAGTCAAAACTGGTGTAAATACATAAATGACCTCTGATTTATTCACAGAGTTTTTGTTTTAAAAAATGAGATGACATCTTTCCTTCTGCCCGCTGTTTCAGTAATACAGATTTGTAAAATTCACTCACAGAACACTGTTATGATATTTGCGTCGACCCCCCCCCCCCTTTTTTTTTTCCCTCTCCTCTCCTCTCCTACTTTAGACTCTGATCCAGACTAACACTGTCAAGCTGGGCAAGATCGAATGGCACTCGCCAACAGTGTACCTTGCCCGTTTGTTAATTAAACGCTAACACCTTGCTCCGCCACGTCTGCCAATACTATGTGGCAGCACCGCTTGCTACGTTTAGCGCTGGCGTTCCAGTCGGACAGCCAGGCTTGAATTCCATCCTGGATTTTGCAGAAGCGCCGACAGCAAGTCCCTCTCCAAGCTGGTCTTCCCTGCGTCACTATTTACTTATCCTTCGTCCTGGGTAGCAGTGTTTCCTGCAAGCACGTGGCCAGGATTTCCGGTCAACTTCTCACCTTATAGCCAACTAGAGATTGTTCAAGTGAGTTCTTTTCTCTGCTGTACCTTCCCTGGAATTTTGTTTGTATATGTGTATGTGTGTGTGTGCACGCGCGCGGGTTTTGCTTTGATTAATGGAGACATTTGTAAGCTTACACAATGTGGACCTCATAAGCAGCTATATTCTTGATTTGCCCATAGAAAATAGTTCACTACATTCATGTTTTTTCATTAAATTTTTCATTAAATATTTTTATTTTAAATTTTATAATTGCTTTTTGAGATCATAAATTATGATATTTCAGATAAAATATTTACATTTTATAATCTGTATCGAAATTATTTTGACTGGTTTCTGTCGGTATCTTAGCAGTGACAGTAGTTACAAATCATAGTACTCGTATATGACTATTAGTTACCACTTACCCTACTCTTATGTTAACAATTACCAGTGAATTTATTTTCTGTTGGTTCAAAAGTTTAATTTCTTTTATATTTATTTCTGTGCTTACCCATGCCATAAACAGAGCGATTTTTTTTTATTAAAGTCTGTAACAAATATGCATCTGGAACTAAAATTATTTGCGTTTTATAAATCATATTACAAAAGGAAAAAAAGGATTATAAAGCATAAAATAGAAAAGAAGCAAATCTACCCTATATATATAAAATGATAAGCCTTTTTATGTCACGTTTTCTGAAACGTTTTGAAACTCAGGAGCTACCCTGAGTGTCGAGTCTTCAAAATTCGAGTCATCAGAATTCAAGGAGAACCTGCCTACCAGTCCGGAACTCGGGGAGTTGGGCACCGTAGGCGCCAGGGGGGGCGGAACCCCCTTTCGAGTCTTCAAAATTCGAGTCATCAGAATTCAAGGAGAACCGGCCTACCAGTCCGGAACTCGGGGGGTTTGGCGCCGTAGGCGCCAGGGGGGGTGTATTCCCCTAGTATATATATATGTATATATATATATATATATATATATATATATATATATATATATATATATAGAGAGAGAGAGAGAGAGAGAGAGAGAGAGAGAGAGAGAGAGAGAGAGAGAGAGGGAGAGTTAGAATTCCTTGCATCAAATTAACCACTTCTCACTGTAGGTAGCAACTTCTAGTTTTGTTTTTCAATAGAAGAACATGATGCTAAACTAGTATGGTAATATGCGGGGTACGAACTGCAGAAAAACTCCCTCCGAAATCCGCAAGTTCTGGGAATAACAGTTCACTCTTAAACAATTGTGTATAATTCATTTATACTGTTATTTAAGACACCAATTTGTTATTGTATACATTAACTCAAAGTATACATTAGCGAAATGTGGTATCTGTCAGGTATTTCAGCAGGATATGCTATCATTTGATAGCATATCCTGCTGAAACACGTGATCATTTCCTTTGTCTTTGGTTTCGCCTGCATTTGGTTTCATCTTCATCTTGAGAATACCATCCAGACAATCGTATGAATAACGCTGAAGTGAACCATTATACCAGTCTATAAAGATACATTTTGAGGATCTCTTATTTATAAGAATTAATTTTCTAAGAAAGGGTAAGATATCCTGTGATTACAGTTATCTTTTTTTTTAATTCTATGTTAGAGAATATTAGATTGTCTATTATTTATAAGTATGATGATTATAAAATCGATGACTAATATAACTAATTGTTTGGTAAAAATATTTTATAATTTGTAGACAATTAATAATAGTTTGATAATTGGTAGTGTTAGTTGTCACTTTTATGCCAACTCCTACACACGCACGAGAGATTTCAAACCTATAGCAGAACAGCCGTGTGGTGTGATGTGCGGATAAGCAGCTCATAAGAAAGAAAGAAAGAAAGAGTACATTGATAGGTTTCTTGAAAACAGCTGGAGGTTGTAGTCTTTGGAGAAAGAGTGGAAGGAAACAGTGGGAGGAGTAGAGTGCAAATAGACGCTGAGGATCAACCGCTTATGTTTTACGTTTAGAGAAAAGCGAAGAGATTATGGTTACCGCTTTGGCAGAACGTTCCATGAAAATACCTCTAGAAAAGGCATAAGGCAGAAACAGAACATGTTTGAACTTCATTGGAGAGACAGATGAGGTCAACTGTTAACCAGATTGTCCTCTTCTGGATCACATTAATCAATTTTTGGTTAATCAACATGAATCTAGGTTAATTAACAGTCAACAGCGTGATACTTGATCTTAAAAGTCTTCCACCTTCTACTTATTGTTCTTAAGATCCACACAGTGAACAGTTGCTTACGGGAGATACCACATGCATTTTTAACTTTTTCTTATAATCTTCATTTCCTTTAATTGAAAACTACCTAGTCATGTAGTGCAATGAGTACTTAAATTTATCAAAACATTATTCACAAGATTTCAAGATATATGTTTCGATATATTTGGTTGTAGTTAGGACATACAAAGTGACCAATGAAAAAAATTACTACATTCAGATAGGTACCCTTTTAAAAATTGTACCCTTTCACTCTGTAGGAGCGTTGTTTGCTAGTGTGGTAATATGTGGTAATAACTTTATCTTTATTTATCAAAAATAGAGGTTTCTTTCTCTCTCTCTTTCTTTCTCTCTCCTATAACTATTGACCCAAACATGTTAAACAGTCTCCTTTATAAAAATTCTAATAAACGTTGATATCTTTATCAGGAATAGCATTCACTGTTATCAAATATTTCATGTAAGATATCAATAGAAGGATTTGTGTTTATCTAGTTTACAGAGCAAGAGATTACTCTTGTTGAAAAATATCTGCTACATTTATCTTATCGCATCTTTATGTTTTGTGTGGACTGAATAATGAAATAAACGATCTCTTGATTGTTTAAACTTCTTCAGTGAATCTTAGACGAGACTACGCGAAACAGTGATATCATTCCTGACTTGGTTAGGGCGCTGAAACACGTGATAGATAGCAAAACCTTTTAAAGGCATCTAATGTGTAGATCATTGTGATATATCGACAGGCAATTAGAAGCTGCTATTTTTTCCTACTATTTTTCAGTTATTAAAAATATTGGATTCTATTCACGGTATTTAATCATGCTGAACTAATTTCTTCAGTAAATCCGATATGCGTTAGTTCTTAGGTGAGCTACTTTCCTGAGCGGTGAATTTTGCTTTTTTATTCTCATTAGTTTTTTATTATTGTTTGTTTAAATTGGTAGTTCCCTACCATTTTATTTGCTTTTGACTTCGGACTGGATGAGAATATGGTATCGAAATGGGATTATAATAGAAATATGAAGTAGTTAATAACTTCCTCTTTTAAACCATTTAAAATGCATATAAATACTAATTATTTATACTTCGTTTGTTTTAAATGAAGATATACAAAACTGAAATACAAATTTCCACTTTTAATTTTAAGCACTGATGGAGATCATAACTGAAAAATTTTTTTTTTCGATAAAAACACCATTGTGAATGCAGCCACTGTCCACTCGATTGACAAGGGATCTTATCTTACTTATCCATTAGTGAACAAATGTATAGTGAATTTCACCGATTTTTTTCCTTCTGTGTATTAGTAAACTTCAGTTAACTGTAAATCCATTTGCTGCTTTTCTAATGAGAGAACACTACATTCCTTTTTATTATTTATTTATTGGTAAAGTGTAAACTATTTATACCAAAAATCTTCAGTAATATTCTATTTTCAGCTTCTACTTAGACGCTGATGTCCAAACTATGTTTAGTAGCGGTGACTTTTGTTAACTTCAGTGTTTCTTGCCAAACAGCTCTTTTTTTTACCTCATCTTAACTCGATAATACCCACATTTTCATTTAAGATTCTTTCTTAAGATAATATAACTTTAGCTTCAATCCTGGTAATCAAACCCGTAGCGTAGCAAAGCAACTGGGCTACCCGCGAAAATGTAGATGAGCCGGAAAAAAACTACTATCCGACGATCCCCGCCCCACACCTCTGATTTATAGTCACCTCTGAGACAAACATATCATATATATTATAAAGAAGCTTTACGGGTACCAGATATTTTCGCTTTCGTTTCAAGCGTTACTTTACTTTTAAAGAGATATTAATCCTTTACATATTATCCGAAATATATAAAGGATTAATAGCTTCCAATAATAGGTAGATTAAGAATGCACGCAAAGGTGTACAAGGTTATCAAAACTTTCTTCTTACCTTCATATTATCCGATTCTGCGAGTAAAACTGTAGATATATATATACCACATTTTCTTGCCTTATTTCTCTTTAAGGCGTGTAGCTGATTGCTCCATCTTTCAGTCACCTTTTGCTATTAAGGTGTACGATACAAAGCTAGTTACTTGAATATAGAATGGAATCAGAGAGTCAGAAAAAAACGGTGGCGCTTTCTCTGCATATCCTGATACCAATGTTTCATGAAGTTTATGCTCCGACACTCATCATGAACACTCTGAAGATATTGCACTTAAATGGATTTCAGGAAACATTGGACATCGCTTGGTAGTAAAATTATTGACAAGGAAGAGAACTTGCCGAACACAATTCACTCGAGGAAGATACAATAATGTTAATGGAGAGCACCTCTCTTTATACCTTCACATAAACTTTGATTTGGTTTAAATAATTTAAATAGGGAAAGAAAATCAGTCGATTCTCTCGAAGGAGAATTTAAACATTTAACAAAACTGAGAAGGTAGTTGTTATACAATGATAAAATTATCTACATCTTGTTAGTTCATATGAAAAACTTGGAATGAGCAAGGAAAGTGCAGTTATATTAGATGCGGAGAACGTTAATACCAGTTTAGAATTTATTTTTGAGAGTTAAAGAGTGTTAGAGCTGAGAATGTTTCATTGGAAATGACCATTTCCAATAAAAAACTATACATATACGCAAATCCATTTAGCAAAAAAATTAAATATAAAACTGTATACAACGGTTTCTTATCAAACTGTACAAGAACTTCTGATCACCATTTTTGAAGAGCTCGGGAGTTTTCGTAGCTTTATATTTAATTTTTAATCATAAGCTTTGCCCCGTAGTTCTAACAGAATTCAAGGTGCTGCTCAAAAGCCTTCTGGAATTGAACCATTTCCGTTCTGGCTTGGCTCATTTCCAGTTCTACTTGCTTTGTCATATGTAGAAATAAGTAGAACGTGTAAATCGGGTTTTTTTACCAAATAATCCTGATGGGCATTGTATTGTTAATTAAGTAGCTCGACGAATACTTAATATACGACTTTATTTAATCCAGTTACATTTTTACAGTATCGCATCCACGAAGAATGTTAAAAACCTATAAAAACCGTTACAGTATTCATAGATATCAACAAGGCATTTTGATTCTGTAAATCATTCACTTTTAAATCTACAGGCAAGATGTATAAGTATAAGCTGTACTTGTTATGAATAATTCAAAAGTTACCAGATAGAAAACAAGCTGCAAAACTAGATGCCACAGTTACTTAACTGTTAACTTGAAATCAGGGATCCCCTCAAGGTTCACTGCTAAGACCGAATTATTTTTAGTACTAATAAATGATTTCTGTAGTCTACAGCTCTTACTTATTTTACTGATGATCCAGGATTAGCGTGCATTACTGCTACCTTAACCCCTTGGTATCTGATACTCTGATCATGGTTTACTAGAAACAGATTATTCTGAGACAGAGGAAAAATAATATTAATATTAAATATTGATGTTTAATTTAATTTAATATTTAATATTGATATTAAATATCCTAAATTGAGTTACCTAATAATACAACTGTCCAACTATGAAAAGAGCCAGTTCTTATAGTACTCAAGAAGTTGAAGTGGAAGACTCGTACACTTTAACAAAAAGGATGAGATATATCTTTTACAGATTCTATAATTTGAAACAAATTGTATAAAGAAATTAGCATTAATTCTATATTACTCTTGAATCTATATATTACTGAAATATTTAATGTCACTATATACACGCCATAATCAATCTATAAACTAATATTGAAAGCTTTTCAAGCATATAATTACTTCAAACGGATCCCTTTTACAACCTAAGAGAGAGATTTCTCTATGACAGAAGAAGAAGAAGCTATTTGCTTAATATGCCACGATCATATAAAAATAATTTATATATATATATATAATTAGAAAAAAAACGTTCAGGTTATAGCTAGTAGTTACTCAATTCTTAGCTGAAGGTGATGAACGACCTTACATAGACTTGCTTCCATATCCAACTGATATACAGTACTACTTTGTAACCTACACGAAATATAAAGAAATTTATTTTTAATATTATCTGCGTTGTATTTTCCCTTGTATTGTAATGTATCTTCAATCATCATCATCATCATCATCATCATCTTCTTCCTATCTTGTATTATGACTCGTGGCCTGTTATGGTCTCATTCCATCTTTTATATTGTCTTCCAACTGATCTCTTCCCCACGGGTTTGTGTTCAAGGATTTGTTTTGCGATTCTACCATTATCCATTCTCTCAATGTTCTGTTTCCATCTATAATTGTGGATATATTCTATTATTCAATGTTCACTCACTTCTTCCATTATTTCTTTATTTCTTTTATGATCTGACAAGGTGTATCCTGCGGTTCCCTCATAAATCTCATTTCTGCTGCAGTTATTCTTCTCTCGTCTTGTTTTCTGATCGTCCATGCCTCACTTCCATAAGTCAGCACTGGTCTTGCCAATGTTTTATGAACTCTAATCCGAATATGCTTTTGTACCTTCGAGAGTTTAAAAACTTGATTTTATAATATTTAAAGAGCTCTATTGAAATTTGTAATTTATATTTCTGTCTTTTTCTTCTCTGTAGGTTAGGTGATATCCCAGGTATTTGAAGGAGTTAACTTGTTCAATAATTGTATTGTCTAAACAGATTTTAATTCTTATTGGTTCTCTTCCCTTAAAGGCAAGGACCTTTGTCTTCTCTTTTGAAATTTCCATATTAAATTCTTACTATTAGATTAAGATAATGGATAGAGTACTGAAGATCAGTTTCAGAGGTTGCAAGTATAGTCTGATCACCTGCAAACAGTATTGTGTCTATATTAGTGCGTTTGTTAATTGGGATATAACAATGTACTGTGATTCTCCAACGTCTTACTGTAGAATTTATATAGATTGTGAAGAGAATGGATGATAGGCTATGGCCTTGCCTTACTCCCCCCCCCCCCCTGTTTATAGGTTCCCAGTCATAGATTCTTCCATTAACGTTTACTGCAATCATGTTGTTTATATATGTATCATAGATCGCTTTAATTAAGTGATGAGGAACGCTATCATTTATTAATATCTCAAAACGTTTATTGCGGTTACTCTGTCAAATGCCATAGAATAATGAATAAAAGCAATATGGTTTTCCACATTGTATTCTTTAAGCTTTTCCAATAAAAGTTTTAAGGTAAAGTATCCACTGCACAAGAGCAGCCTCTCCTGAATCTATTCTGCTCTTCTCCTATCTTATCTTCATAGAACTGGGATAGTCTATTTTTCAGAATTTTTCTATAGAGTTTATATCCATAG
The DNA here is from genome assembly GCF_054136105.1 of Typopeltis vanoorti. Taxonomy (NCBI): domain Eukaryota; kingdom Metazoa; phylum Arthropoda; class Arachnida; order Uropygi; family Thelyphonidae; genus Typopeltis; species Typopeltis vanoorti. Next base: position 65,093,419 of record NC_143559.1, read on the forward strand.
TTTAGGAGACTAATTCATCTATAATTTTCATAATTATTAATGTCGCCCTTCCTGTGTATAGGAATAACTATTGCCTTTTGCCTGTCTTTTGGTGGTGGTTCATCATTCCATATTTTATTTATTATTTTAAGGAAACGAATTTTGAGGTTTAGGCCCGCATATTTGATTAATTCAGTATTTATCCCATCTTCATCTGGTGTTTTATGGTTTTTTACAACTTTTTACAATAGTTTCTAACTCATCTATTGATATAGGATCCAAGAGTGTCTCATTATCGAATATTATTTCAAAATCTTTATTATGAGTCCAAAGATTTTTATAATAGCTTAGCCAGGTATTCTGATCGATAGTTGAAAGACGTGCGTTTTCGCTTAAATCTCTATTTAAATTATTGAATATTTTAAAAGTTTCGGACTGTGGGCGTGTAATATCTGTATATCTGTTTCAAGTTCAGAGACAAAGTTATCCCAGGACTCTCTATGTTTTTTTTTTCTACATCTTCTTTAGTGCTTGCTCTTTTTTACTTGTATTCTATATAGTCATCTTATGATTTTGCTACTAAGCATTTTTTAAAAACATTCCTTTTATCTTCAATAATTTGGGCGATCTGATCATCCCATCTTCCTTTTCTTCTCCACCATTTCTTCTTCTTTCCCAGGGATTCATTGGCCGCGTCCGTTATAATTGCTTTGATATTATTCCATTCTTCCTCGACAGTTTTGCCTAAGTTTATATTTTCTATTTTTTCATAAATTATTTTTTATAGAGCCATTTAATGCTATGGTCATTTAAAAGGCCATTCGTAAATAAGGTTTGCTGTTCAGATGAATGGGCTTTTCTCATTAACCATTGAGGTGGGAATCTTAGGTTTGAAACAAGAAGAAAGTGATCCATTTCATTCACAACCTCGGTATACTCTTGTATCTAGGATGAATTTTGCAAGTTTTTCTATTAGTTATTATATAATCTATAATTGTATGCGAACCGCGTGCTGACCAAATATATTTATGGCAGTCTTTATGCATAAAGAATGAATTTGTGTTTTAAAACTATTAAATACTGAAAATTCGATTAATTGTTTTCGTTGTTGTTGCATATATGTTCTCCGTAGTTTCCTACACAACTAGAAATAGGGATGTCTCCTATTCTAGCATTAAGGTCTCGAAGAACGGATATGTAATCATTTTTATCTACCCTGTTCCACACATCTTGTAGCATATTGTAGAATTCATTACTTTATTCCTCATTGCCTTCAATAGGGGCATAAACAGCTATTATTGTTAGGTGTTTTTGATTTAACCGTCGAACCTGTGATATTCTTTCATTGTGACATATATAGTTTTCTATATTATATTTTAAAGAATTATGGAGCATAAGCATTATTATACAGCGGGCTCTTTCTTCTTTAGGAAAGTTTGGTTCCTTTTTGCTTCCTATTAGTTTCTGTTATAGCTGCAATTTTTTATCTTTTTTGTGATGATATTTGGTTCAATTGACTATCCTTGTGTCCAATTCCCTGTACGTTCCAAGTTGCCATTTTAAAAATGTTTTCCTTTTTCCAATTCTTATCCTTGGTCGGGCCGAGTCGAAAATCCAATTTAGGCTGTCCATATTTTCTTCCTTTATGAGACTTGAAAGCAAAGTAAGATGTCCTACAAATTGGTCGCTGGCCAAAGTGAGTGGTAGGGCTCTACCTTTAAGCCTCTGGACCGGCATATTAGAACCTGATTTCCTCAGTTCATGATGTTATGCTTATTCCGTATGGTTATGTATTTTCAATATCTTAAGCAAATAAATTAGTACCTCGTAACTCTCCTCCAGAATCCAGACATGGTACTTTTTTTACAAGTCACTTCAAGTCTTCAATCTACATTAAAATCAAAGTAGAATAAGGCCGTACTGAAAAAAAATAGGAAATATTTTGATAACGTTATACTTCCGTTTCATTCACATTTCATTGTATCCCCGTAAATAAATTTTTAATATACTTTATATGATACATTATTTAAATCCTGTAGATTATTGCACTTTTATGGAACCATTTTTTGCGTTTCATTTGTATTTTGAATTTATGTAAGTTATGTTTCCTGTATTCATTTCTAGTCCCTTGATTGGCCTCTAAGTTCGCCTCTGTCACGGACCAGCATTTCAAAAATATAACCACCAGCACTTGCTTCTTGGTATGCGTCTTTAGTGATTTTCTAGAAAATGCTTTTACCTTATCTCGACATCTTTATTTCATCTTAAAAAATATCTTTTCTGAGTAAGGAGATTCCCGGAAATGATGTTTCCAACGCACGCTCTAGTCTACTTGGTATGCATGAATAATCCACTCCAATGCTTACCTGTTTGTCAGGAAATTTCCGGGGAATATGCACGTTTTTTTCCCTGGAGAAGGGCACTGGTAGTTGACAGATGATATTTCTCTGCAGGCTGTTTTGGCTTTATTAATCAATATTTGACTGAGTTCCTTTCAGTTACATATAAAACACTTTTTTATATCTCCATTAGGACTTAAAACATAGCTGAAATTCCTGTATTTCCGATTTGTTTAACAGACATTTCCGTTAGGTGGCGATGGTGGCAGGCTGTTTTTCTCTTTCTCCGATAACCGAAGTTTAGTTGTCTTTCAGTTATCGTGGAGTGCGGAAGTAAGTTCAAATAGAACGCTTGCGCGGCAATTTTTGAATGAAACGATATGCGCATTAGGAATTGTTTTCAAGTACAAAGCTTATAACCGCATTGCTCTTTTAGATTAAATAAAGTTATACATTAGTTTTTTTTTTTTTTGAACTTCAGTTTTTTTTTTTATGAGCCTCCCACTCACGAAATGTTGTACACTTCTGATACATTAGTTCAGTCAGTGGGCTAAGGATTTTTATATTATTTATTTATTTTAACATAATCGGGAAATTCTGCTCTAGAGACTGAATATGAAACTTTTTAAATTCACATCGGGCTCGTCATAAGCGGAGATATGGGTTTCCACCAGTCAACGAAATTCATCTTTGACTTAAAGACAATCATAAACTTTCATGTCCACGGCGGATTCGAACCCGGAGCCTGTTGAAAAGATATGCTAACTACTCGGCCAATATAAATGTCTATTTTTTTTTTTTTGAAACCTTTCGTCACTGGAAGAACTGCCATTAAAAAATGCATGATTGTCATGAAAGACTGAACCTTTCGTAGAAAGTATTACGCTAGAGACAAAATATATTAATTGATAAGAATCATCAATTAATAAGATTCCATCCATATGAAGTAATTTTTCCGTTCTTAACGACATAAATATATTTCTTTTGTTTAAATAATCGTTTTAGAACTCCTGTGGTCCGAAATTACAGGAGTACTAACACACACAATACAATCGAACACAAAACATTTTATTAGTTACTATCAGAAATTTATGAAAAGTTGGGTTGTAAAATACCATTAGAATCGCAGTTGCTCTAGTTAAAAACTAATATAAGTAATCGGATTATTCTGTGTCCATATGTGATTCACATGAGCAAATGTCATTTACTTTGTTAAAAACAACTTTAGAAAACCGAGATTTTACTCTATGTATATTATTTTTTTTTGTCATAAGTTGAAATTGTTATCCCAGGAATTGACACTAACTTCGTAGCCAATCATCCCCTCCCACCGTATTTTTCTGACTACCGTTACGGTTGTATGAAATACACTTTATATAGAAGATACCTCAAAAGCAGTTTTATTGAATATCTCTTGCGCATTTTTTTCTCGTAGTAGAGATTATTATCCAAATATAAATACTTACTTGTAAGTGAGAGGTTTCACAAGAACTATCAAATGATTAGTTGCGTGAATGAGACAGCGGTGAAGTGTAACAGAAAGTTTGTTGTCCTTAAGAATTTATTCCTTGATTATTCTCAAGAACAACCAATATTCTCATGAACCACAAATATACTAAATCTACAGAATTGTTGAAAAACTATCCGAATACATCAAGTTCACGTTAATTCACAATACAAGACAAAATACAATACCTTTTTTGTTTTCGAAGTTGAAATTAATTCTTTGACTTTTCTCTGGTATTTGAACCAAACGTTTTCAAAAAAATGCTATAGTTGATAATTTTTCACCTCTTTTCACTCCCTTAGTTTTTTTTTTTTCTGAATCCAGTAGAAATGTAGGTTATGGTTTCTTTTTTTTTTTTTTTTTTTGGTCCCCTAAGACATGTAAGCTCACAGCAAACGTGATTAACCACACATAAATACGTCCTGTATGTCACTGTAACTCAGTCTCACCAATTATCGATTAACAACAGTGTGTATAGGTCGTGAGAATGGGGCGAGGCCGGAAGTACAAGGGAAGGGGAGGAGAGGGGAGGAGAAATTGGACGTGAATAGGTGCACAGATATCCTTTCGGTCCACGTTAGTTCAGAATAATGAGGTCCTATTAAATAAATCCTAGAAAAAAAAATTTTAGAAGTGGAAAATATTGTTTTGACTTCTCTGAAATGTTTGAATCGAAATGATTTCGATAGCTTATACATCTAGTGCTTGAAATTAATTTCGCTCACGAATCAGTATACAGTATATGAATTAGCCTTTGCAGTTTGTACGATCCTTAAAGAAATTCCATGAACTCACTTGTATGCTACAAAGTAGGACCTTGAGAAACGCGAGAACGTTTTCGAGCTAAATGCAAGAAAAATCTGAAACATTTATGATATGAATTTAAGTATCTAGCGTCAGTAACGCGAGAAACCTTTCATAAGGAGATTTTCAGCAGAACTTTTAGTCATCTCATACTCTGATGCCAGGTTTTTCTGCTCGGAAACTCAGTTTTTAGTTGCTTCGGACACAATTTCTATCCCCTGCGCCCCAACATTTTCTTGACATTCTTTTTTTTGTGTGTGTGTGAAGTTTTTTTTAACTTCGTGACAGTGTTTTTTTATCGATAACAGTGTTTTTGAATGATATTTTAATTTTCATAGGATTTGTTTCTCTTTTCTACATTTGTTGGGCAAAACATTTCTTTCTGAAATTTATCACCCGCCTTTAATTGTCCTACCCTATTTTGTTTTACGCTTATGCGTAAACTCACATAGTACCATGCCAGCTTTCGAAACCAGATTTATTCGAAGAATAGAGTGGTTAATTCTTATTCTTGTAATCTCCTATGTCTGTATATTGCATGTGTTCTTTTGACCGGTTTGCTTGTTTTTCTCGATGAAAAACTCGAGTTTCCAGGAGAGAAAAGCACTGATAAAAATTCTTCGTCTCATATATATATATATATATATATATATATATAGAAAGAGATAGAGAGAGAGAGAGAGAGCACTATAGCATGTTATAGTGCTTCTTGTGTTTCTTTCCCTTATACTAAAGTTTTAACTTTATGCCAATAATATGACCATATTGCTCATTGAGTAATGTGCAGTTGCAGAAAACAGCCATAGTTCTCAACATACAAAAATGATTACAGCTAATAATTCCTGTTTATTGTTTCAAAACAGTGTTTTGTATATGCAAGGTTTCGTACATTGCTGTTCTTTCATGCGCATTCTATGCTTGCTTTTTTTTATCCAGCAGCTGCACATCGACCATGAACAACACGGTATTTGACAATTTTTTGTTTTTGATTTTTTGCGTAATTAAAAATAACCAGAAATTAAAATAAATAGCTTTCAAAACTAATGAGATATGCGTAATTAAAACTGTTAATGGTGGACTATTAATTACTCATTTTTATATAACGGCTTTTGAAAGCATCCGAGTGAAAGAAAACATTGTCATTGAATGCCAGATGCAGCCGAAAGTTTTTTTTTTCTTATAAAAATGTTCTTTAAGAAATCTAAAACATTTTTATCTCACAATATTTTTTTTTCGCGAGGGATGCAACCGTTGCTTATTTATAGTATTCTTTGTTGTTGTTGTTGTTGGTTGCTTGACGCTTTAATGAGCAAGAAATAATTCATTTTCTTGGATGGCAAGGATATTCAGTGCAATATTTCAGCTCGCAGTATGTTGAAATATATATTTTATAGCGTAATTTATTGACGACATACAGAATATAACTACTACTTGGTATACGCAAGACGAACCTATTATTTAAATGAAAACATAAATATATATATATATATATATATATATATATATATATATATATATATATATATATATATATATATATATATATATATATATATATATATATATATATATATATATATATATATATATATATATATATATATATATATATATATAGAGAGAGAGAGAGAGAGAGAGAGAGAGAGAGAGAGAGAGAGAGAGAGAGAGAGAGAGAGATGTGTTTTGGTCTGTTTCCTTTTGAGGGGGAAAAACGAGGATATCACTTAAAAAGAGGAGCAGCATCTCTGATCTTGTGATACTGATCTGATGGTTTTTATTCTGGAGTAGTTTATAATTATACTTTAATACATAACAGCAATAATTTCTTGATATTGAGGAATATAAATTCCTCATTGTGCAATCCATTTCACAGTCACGCAGCCTTATGGATTGGAAATGGGGATGGACTGATTCTGCCTGCATGTTGCAGTTTGTGTATGTGGGAAGAAAGGGGGGACCATCTGGATTCCTTACGCTTACTGATGTTTTATTTAGTATTTAGTTTCAAGGTCGTCTTTCCCACTCCCTCTCATCAAAAAAGGAAGCAGATGACGAATCGTACTAGCAAAAGGATTGAAAAGCTATTCATTTTGAACTATTATAGGTCTTGTTATGCATTATTTGCGAATGTGTGAACTTGTGTTTATATATGCTAGGGGAATAACCAGGCGAATGGTAACGATTATGACAACAGTTATTACTGTGCAGTATTATAACTGCAGCATGAGTCGTTATACAAATTTGGTCCAAATTTACATACCCCCTTCTCTCTGTGTTCAACTTGTGACTTTTGAGGGGAGTTAGGTGGACATTGTCTCTAGTGTCCACGCGCATGTACACATATTGATGGTGCCTCAGCATACACGGCGATTCAATTGATCCACACCGTCAGTTAATTACGACATAGCTTGTAAATTGCTCTGGTACGGAGACGAAATTAATATAGACGCCAAGCGACAGAGAGAGAGAGAGAGAGAGAGAGAGAGAGAGAGAGAGAGAGAGAGAGAGAGAGAGAGAGAGAGAGAGAGACGCAGCGTAACATTTCACATGCATGCAGAAAGAGCCAGAGATTTAATCAGTGTGCAACCCGGCTTGTAAATGGTGGGGGAGGGCGTGAGGGCACGCCCCCTCTCTTGGTCAAGCTCAAATCACCAGAGTTTAGCATATATATTGGCGTTGTGAGTAGTGGGACTCTCCATGTGGTCAGTCATCAGCTAGTGACAGTGGATTCAATGTCTTGGCTAGTCAAGTGACCTGTACATTCTCACTTCTACTACATCACACCTATGTGATGTGGTTGTTCTCTTACGTTTGTCGCTTCAGGCTGTCGAATTCAGAGAATTCAACGTAATGAACTCTTGTAGTGAAACTGCGATCCTACTGTAATCGAACTGTCTGAACTTTTTGTGTTATTTTATTTAAAAAACTCAAATTCCTCTCTGATTCGATTATTGTTAACTAAATCTTAATCTAATATGAACTTGCTTTTTTATAAATTCTTATATGTAATTGTAGTGGATGTGTATATAGAGTGGTCATATCAGTTAATAATCACGGAAGCGTTTTGGATGAAGGATGTGCTCACTTCCAAAACAACAAAAGGTACTTTTGAACAATATGTGTAAATATGTACTCCTGGAAGTCTATGACAAAGGACGTTTGGAATCTTCAAGGCAGCTGTTTATATATATATATAGAAGATGGTTAATCCTGTCTCTAGTCTTCTATGGCTGTCCGATTGCCTATGTTCAGCTCAGTTTGTCTGTGCTGGAGAAAAAACCGACGAGGAAGAAAGAAACTCGTTTCCATATGAGATTGGCTACACTACCTTCTTTGATAAAAGATCTAATGAAGTTCTTTCGCAGAGAGACCTTGAAGCCAGGTCTCTTTCAGGGAAAAACGCATGGTGAAGCCATTGAGTTATGGCGATGGCTAATAATAAAGTTGACAGGAAATATCTCTTGTCACTAGTTAAAAAGTAGTAACTAAGATTTGGTATTAAATAGACTGTCACATTTCAAGGAAACAATCTGTGATATGCAGATCACAATAGTTATAGTTAGAAACTAAGCTACAAATCATTAGAGTAATCTTGCAAAGTCTAATATTCTTTTCAGTCTATAAATTAACATGAGATTTTATATAGGTTACAGAAAATAATTTATGTATTATAACTTCTATACATTTACTTTTTTTTGATAGCATAGGCTCTCTGACAAAAATAGGCCGTTGGTTTGAATCTCACTGTGGACGCTGATGTTTGTGAATGTCATCAGGTGGTATATAAATCTTATCACCAGCATGATCTCTTGCTTGTTAGATGCCTGAAGAAGCTTCTTGTTTAATCCTTTGCCCATACACCACAATAGGTGTGTGACCTTGCGCCGGTGGGATTCACATAAATAAATAAATAAATATAAAGAAATTTAGTTACACAGCTCAGAATAGGTTATTCACATTCTAATAATACATAAAAAATCTGATGCAATAAAAACTAGAACAGAAACTAAAAGCGAAAAAGAAAAGTTAAACTAGAAAATTTAATATCAGATACTCGAATAATAAACTTTAATAATAATAAATAATAAAATACAATGAATAACATTAAACTTTACCGACTTAGCTTCCGCACTTTATCGATTGAAACGATGTCCTTTGCTTGTAAATACTTGGTTTCGAATTTCGTTTGAGGCACGAAGAAACGTAATAAGATCTTTTCAACGGAATATTTATAACGACTTATCAACGGAGTTGGCGGGTCTCTATATGAGGCTGGCTGCTCTGGAAACTCAGATTTTTCATCCTACAAGTCAAATAAACCGGCCAGAGAATCCATGCCGTTGATAGACATAGCAGACGATGGATAAGATTAACTGTTCTATTAAAATATTAATTTGGTTTCTATGAAGCCTGGTTCGTTTTCCAACAATTGAGTCTATCACATAAGGGGAAGATAAGATGAGCCAAATAATGAACTAAAAAGCTATACGTAAAAATATTAAGTTCATTTTTAAATAACTAAGATCGCAAAGTATTATTTTGACTGACATGCTGATGAATCTGTGAAAAGTTTTAAAAAATACAATGTATGTTAGTTTGTGGAAATTTGTTAAGGCTACTTCTTTCCCTTCTGTACAAAAGCTTTTTTTCAATGATGAAAACAAAAGGTAGAGAAATATAAAAGAATAATTTTCATTTCACGATTTTTCTTGCTGAAACTTGGATCTTTCAAGAAGTTTCACAAATGTAGCTGTGATCTTTTGAAACTATGCTCAAGAAGTTGATAATGTGATGTAACATGTAATAATTTTATTAACGCAATGAAACTAATTTTAAACAGAGGTAGGTATTAAAATTCCAATCTATCTTATTTGTTTTTCATCTGATAATTTCGTTTTCTTTTCTCTCCTTTGCTATTCTTGATGTACTTAGTTCTAGTAGTCGTTGGTATCGATCCATAACATCAAAAATACTTTTAAACTTGGTTTAAACGTTTCAGCTGTCGATAAGAAATCAGGCGAGGAAGTTTCTGCTCTAGATCAAAAGACAACAAATTGGTATATGATAATACTTTTCTTTTTTTTATATATTTAAGAGTCCTATGACAATCAGTGTTATAATATATCAGTTGTTTTGACTGAGAGTTTTTCTTTCAGATATATTTTCTAACACAACAGTCATCAAATGCTTCTGTCAGAATAGGTTAACTAAACTTCATGTCCTTTTCACAAAAATATTCGGCTATTACTATAACGTATTCGGATAGATTCTGTTGCTGTTTGCGTGGTGGTACCAAATAATGAATCACTACTGACTTGTTTGAGAAGAGAAATATTCCCTCTTTTTTTTATTTTCATTATGTGATGTTAGTTATATCCTTTATAGGCTGACTATACACAGCTCTTTGCGATATTTTACTTTTATATTCCTTCACAAATTAAATGCCTGATATCCGAAATTTGATTATTTGAGAAGTTGATTTCAAATGAGACTATTTCAAATGCTGAATCAGCTATAATTTCAGAAATAGGATCGAAAATAGTGCTGAGACTGTTAAATAATTTGCATAATGAAAACCTAAGAACATTAGAATAACATGATTGTTTACGTGCCGTTGCATAAAGCTATGAGGAAGAGAATGTCAAATTGCTAGGGCTATTAAAGAAAGTACAAGGTCTGCACGTTCTCTCTAGGTGTTTCGTTACATTTTCACATACAATTTGTTGACAAAGTAGCAACAGGTGTGTCCATTCGACCTTTCTTATTAAGTGTCTGGTAACGCAGACAACGAACTTTGCTCCTACACTCCTCCATCTTTGTTCTCGTCTGTCATTGCGCCCTCTCCCGGCATATCTTTGAAAAGAATGAAACTTTTGAAATATAATATATCCTGTGGCAGACGAAACACGAGAAATTTGTTTGGGACGAAATGTGAATTTTGAAATAGGAAATTCTGCATTCTTCTGTTTTTTTTATTATTATTATTTTTTAAATCAATGGTAGCGATGTATTGTGTATTATTTTTAGATTGTTTGTCTCTAGTTGACTTATATTGCCTTAGTTATGAATTTGGAGCTGATCACATTCACTCTAATAATATCGGTGCATAATTCTGGCTTTCTAGATTCGACTGTGATGTGTGAGAGAGAGAGAGAGAGAGAGGCGCGAGCGAAGAAGAGAATGAGGAAATACTTTGAAGTCAATTTGCAAATTTATTTTCATTACAGAACCCACAAAAATCATCAGCATTTTCTACCATAGTATGGACCTTCAGGTATTGTACATGAGTAAGCGGAAGGGTTAAGTTAATAGCATTGCTTCTTGCTGACAAGATGCTAATAAATAAAAATGTACTTAGCCACTTGTAAACATGATAATAAAAACACCAGTTAAGTAATTAAAAACGCAACTTTTGATATGCGCAGTACTCAATGAATCTTTATTCTCATAAATTAATATTGAAATCACAGATGAACATATACAGATAATATAGTTTATGTAATTATAATGATTTTTTCATTCTCTCCCACCCCTCTGCTATTTGCACTCGAAATCCATAAGTAAGAAAAATTTTACGAGGATACTTTTGAGAGCTTTCCAGTATACTCTTCTTGTTAAACCAAACCTTTATTGAACAAAATACATTTGCAAGCCTCATTTAGAGACCATTTGTTTGTTTGTTTCATAAGTTGATTCCTTCAGAAGAAACCTCGTCATTGGTAGTGCAGCGTTTCTCACGGAACGATCCTCTCTTAATCTCACTGCGAAAACATTTCTTTGTGAAAAATATTAAATCCTATTTCAGCTTTTCCGCGTAAGGCTCCATTTCTGATGTAGGAACGCTGATCATTGCGCGATATCCGACCTGAGTTATATTCGTCTTCCATTTTCAAGTGTTATTTCGTTGAACAAGAACACCAGAAGCAGGAAACGACCACACAACGTTTCTACTCAGTCTGGTTTTCCACTGACGTCAGAGCAGAAATTATTACATCATCTCATAGTGCCCGTGTGCAATGTGCAGACCTTTTGAAATGACGTCTGTATTTAAGTTCATATTCATTTTGATTCGTTGCTTGTCCCAAACTGCTTTTTGAGGTAGATCGTAAGCAGAAAAAAAAAAGTACAGGAAAATCATTATATAAATATGGATAGCATAGGGACGTCAAAAACATCCTTTACTGCATAGAAAACATAAGTAAGTAGTGCATTTTTTGGGGACGGTACGACGTACTGGCACCTTTATTAACAGTGACGTACGGATGCGGTATCTTTTTAATGCTTAACTTTTCCTGCTAGCAAATAATACGTATCGTCACACCTATTGTGTGACAAAAAAGCGTTGATCATAAGTATTACGATTTTTATAGAATGTAAATTAGAATTGCCTGATACTTACCAAAACACGTCTAGATTATGAATTTTAATTAGACTTTTTTGTGTTAAATTTCATCAGAATCGTCCAACCTAGATTGCTCAACTTAAAACCGACATTTTGAAAATATTTCAACTTGGCGATTGTAAGTATTTTTGTCAAGAAATATAAAAATCCACATTTTTTAACCAAGCACAAACTGGAAAGTTTCCACTGAGAATACAAGTTGCTGATAGAGACAAGTACAATCTGATAGCATATGAACTTGTAAGTACGCAATTGTTATTGGAAACAAATTTCTTTGTGTAAATATTCGCTTGCTTTTATTTTTGGTTCCACTGAGATCTTCGCACTCATTTTTAAAAATAAAATTTCCGTTTTTAGCCGACAGAAATCTTTTGATAAATAAGAGCTTTCTTAAGGTCTGATTTTTTTAACCTCTCAGATGAGGAACCCAAAGAGGAAACCGTTTTCAAGATGGAGAACGTCTTTAAAATGCTATAATGAAAAGTGAAAATACTATTTCTAACAGGATCATATCTTCAAGTATAGTGTATTGTTTCATACTGAAGCAACTGGTGACAAAAGCGGCACAAGCTGACACAATCAGAAGAAACTCAAGAAAGTTCATTATCTTATTGCAAGCAGCTTTGCTTTGGTAAGAAATGCGAATTGATTTTTATTGATTAAAATACATATTAAAAACAAAACTTCAATATGTCAACAAATTTCATAAAGATCTCAAACAATTCAACAAATTCAGACGTAGTTTAGGAGATAGCGAAATACACGAGGCAAATGAGACGTATTTTGCCTGATTTCGTTTACTGTTGTTTCGCTGGAGTTGGTAACCTGGTTTTTCGTTTCAGTCGTTTCCGACCGTAGCGACTTTGTAGGCATTTCCCCCCCAAAGTATTCCTGGTGAGATTTTTACAGGGTAGTTCACCATTGCTTCACCCCCCCTCCCCCAACTTTATCGGGCTCGGGACCGGCATATGGCTGGGACGTATTCATGACTGTAATCCATGTGTGTTCCTGGGGAACGAAAAACCCGAGTTTCCGAGTGATAAAAACCCTACCTCCGTATGAGACCTAGCCGGTCTCATAACTGACCTTTTGTCGAAAGATACCAGTAAAAGTTCCTCGCGTCACTGACGGGAATCGAACCCAGGTCTTTCCGACCAAAGGGCTTCGTCTATACTGACTGAGCTATGGAGTTAGTAAGGAACATCTTATTACAATGTGATAACCAATTCGACACTGTTTACAATAAAATAATAACAGTTATATAATAATAATAACAACAATTATTATTATTAATAATCATTCATTTCCGCCATCAAATATTATTAAATTAAAATAATAATAATTGTTATTACAAACACCCACTAAGATTTCCATTTTTAACTATGTACTTCTGTTGGACGGCGAATATTAATCGGAAAAAAACATGCCGCTTTTACTTGTCAGTAGATAATATTTTTATTTATGACTGTATAACTCAAAATTCTGGAAGAAGAACTCATTTTTGCATTCAACATAAACTTATTTGGTATCGAATGCAGTTAAAGAAAGAAATAATAATCATAATAGTAACCCACAACAACATGGGAGTAGTGTCTAGCAATTCGGATTCAATGTACCCTTTGGACCTTGAGAATTTTCGTTGATCTTCCTCAGAATTTGTCGGGCTAGTCTATCATCCCACGCATCGCTGGGAGTTAGCTACTCATCTGAACGGTATATATATTTTCCAATCTGCTCCATGCAGCCAGATGGAACCATATGTGACTTTATGACTGAATTTGCCTTGAGTATTCTTGTGAAGGAAAAAAGAAAGAAAGAAAAGTTTATTTCACGTCGAAACATTCACGTTTTTTATATATTTTTAGTCTTAAGTTTATAAATATAAACTTAAGACTAAAAAAATATACAATCTGTAAAATATAGAATTTTACAGATTGTATTCAGAATTTTTCTATAAACAGTAATCTCTTACTAACTCTGTATCTACAATTTTCAATAACATACCCAAATATTATTGCACATCTCCGACAAAAAATTGTACGCCAGAGGATGATGAATATTATTACAGAAACAAAAGGAAAGACGTTTTAGTGAGAGTCCACAAGCCTATTATTAGATATGATATGCTGTAAAAATTGTTAATATAGGCAAGGATTTGTTGCTACATTTTACAGAAGATGAACGCGTCTCTTTTGTATTAGGTGGTGGATGATTTTAATCATCCATTATGATGCCGTTGGAGACCCCAATATAAATATTTGGATTTCAGAATGATGTCGGAACTTTTTTGTTCCGAAATTCTGATAGCAAAGTAGTATAAACGTCCTTTTGGGGATCTAATGAGAATTACTGAAAGACCTAATATCTCTACCATTTTGAGGTTACAGCTTGAAACATAATACAGATTACTGTTAGATATACACACCGTGCCTAGTGGTAATGCTTTGGGAGATTCCGTATCAGCTAGCGAATAATATTACCCCTGTGTTCTCCCTGATCCTGCCTCTAGGGTATTCGCGTTCTGAGTTTAGGGGCGAGGGTAGGGAATCACTTTCGAGGCTGTACTATCGAGATGTTCTGTATAGTTTCGCATTGAATAGAAAAGCATACTTAAGAAATCCAACACTTCACTGTACTCAATTTTTACCGCCATGAAAAGTCAGAGTCAAACATCTTGCGTAATGCTGGTTTGATTGTTATAGAAATAGATGAAAAATATACTTGGAGCTATTCTGATGCTCAAGGAATTTCTTCAATTAGTTACGCAGTTTTCTGAGTTATTTGGACCTTTTTTTTTTATCGCGCTTTCGTTATGTTAAATGAGTTAAATGAGATGAGGAGATACTTCAAAAGTCACAAGTCTAGATTTCGTCTCACCGTCAATAAAGGATTTTGTTTACATCACACGATCAATTGATAAATATCATGAGAAACTTAGAAGAAACTGGAGTACTTATTCTTAACATTTCAGAGCACTGATTAACTTAATTCACTACGAAGGCCATCTGAGTGTTCATCAGATGACTTCTGCCATTGCAATTAAGTTTCCAGTTTCTTTCCAAGCATTCACCGTTTGCGATTTGGACTCGCAGGTTTCTTGACGGATACTGAAGATAACTTCGCTATCTTTAATTACAACTCTCTCTCTCTCTCTCTCTCTCTTCTTTCCTCGTAATGAAAAAAATTCTTTGTTTCTGCTCATATTTACTATTACCTATATCTCTCAATGAAGATCAAATGTTTTCTCTCAAACTAACTGCAACTCTAATTCATTTCTGTCTTGGCATATATTGCATTTATATTGATAAATTACTAATGTTGATCTGAATATGTGGAGGTTTCTCTATAATTTCATTTCCTTTACCCCCTCCCCTCTCTCTCTCTCTCTCTCTCTCTCTCTTTGAGTGTGTCTGTCTATGGTACGCATTTCTATTTATACATTTCCGAGGAATGTGTACATTGAATTTAAGCTGGCAACTCAAAGAATTCCAATGCGTCATTTAGTATCTGTAAATTCACTTTATTCTCCAAATTCGCCAAACCAGTTTTGTTTCTCTTTATTTTATTCACTCCTGGTGCCATTCGTAAAAACCTTCTCTTAGTAGCTGTTACAAATTCAGTGATGATGATGTACAGGTATAATGAGGTATTTTGTTTCTCTTGGAAATACCAAGTTGGGATGGTGAGCGTGAAAAAATAACTCTTAATTTTTATTTCTCAAAACTGCGTTCATAAATGGACTTGCCTTTCTGTTTTTCTTAATATCATAATGTATGGAAAAAAGAAGTTACTACGCGTGATATCCTTTCTGTATCGATTAGAGCAAAGATTTAATAGTTTGAATTAAATCTTTCGACAACCTTATCATAAACTGTCTTAAGAGTTTGTAAGGTTTCATAAACTTTCCAATTCAAGGAGATGAAGAAAACAGTAAAACAACGATAGTAGACATAGATTACGTTTGTTATTGTACTCTGAGAACATTCATCTTAGAAAGAAGAAAGACATAATTGTAAAGTAAGCGAGTGCTATTTCTTCGGTTAGTCACAATGCGTTACAAGTGGCTGCAGCTGTAACGAAATACACAGGAACACTGTCCCTACTTTCATTGAAAGTTATCTTTCCTACTTGGGTCGATATTCTTCTTTCTACCGCCTGGGGGTCTCCGCTTTGCACCCTTGACAACTGATGTGCAGACAAAGGCGACCGTAAGGGCTCCAACCCTACTGGAGACGAGGGGTAAGGGCAGGGGGAAAGTGGGGGAAGGATCCCTGCCACGTGCCCGTTACAATAAGAGGACCATTCGCACACTCACCTCAGTCGCGTGGAACCGTCCCAGACACAACAGCGGGCTGAGTCGCGATGAAACTATGCCATTTAGGCTTAGCTTAAGTTGCCCCGTTTGGATATTCTGCATCGATTAGTCTCTCCTTGTGCAAGGACACGACAGGGATTTTGGGAAGCAGCTCTCCTGGTGACTAAGTCTCTGTTTTCGGTTCATTTATCTCCAGGGTTTCGCCTGCCGAAATCGGTGCTGTCGACCTCAGATGTTGGGCCGCAGGTCTAAAGCGGGGAAGATATTGCAGGACAGCGCCGGATGACGTTAGTGTTAATGTTCAATAAGGCCTGCTCAGCTGGAGGATTTCCTAGACAAAAGAGCAGTGCAGTGCATTAAGCCAACGTCTTACCGCTCATAGCAGATGTTTAATTTTTTGTCCGTCCTTCAAGTATGGCCTTCGTATATTTCAGAAAGAACCTCGCTTTAATGCTGATTTAAAAAACAAAAAATCAAGGAATATTAGCTTTTTCCAACTGTTCTTTCGTCCTGCATATCTGTTATCACTAGTATTCGTATTAAAGTGCGCAATTTTTTATTTCTAGCCTCGCTTTATGACCTGATGTGCTATCCCAATCATCCTTTCTTCTTTTATTCAAATCATCTTTTCTTCTTTTATTGTGCTATACTATATCTACTGCTCTCAATATTTTTAAGCTGGCAACTTTCATTTTGGTAGATAATAATAAAAAAATTATCCGCTACTCGAACGGATCGTTTAATGCTGAAAACATTACCACTTTCTAGATTCTCAATACTTAATAAATAATTTATGAGCAATATTTTCCGGCTATTTTTAGTAAGCTATATTTCAGAAATGTATTAGTTAATGTGGATATAAGGTTTAGTTTTTGTTTATTGTATAACATAGCAAAAACTTTCAGCATTAACCAAAGCAGCCATTGAAAGTATATGCCGCTAATTATTATTTTTATTATATACGTAACATGACCCAAGAAAGAGGATTTTATAATACCTATTAGATTACATTACTTTTGTTAATATTCTAACTACTATTATTATTAACCTGTCATATTTTCTGTAATTTGTTTGGTTTAATTTCATTTCATATTGACAGTGTCGATTACAATTTTTTTACGACCGTGTAGTGTTTATGTATTATTCCTATATGTGATTTGGGGATTACATTTTGAAAACTGTAATATAGTGCAAAATAAATGAATACAGATCTTAACTGTTAGGATCTGTGGTATGCTGCGCATTGCAATGTGTATTAAACTACGCCACATTGATTATACAACATCGGAGATATTTATGTCTGTAGACAACTGCTGTTCACAAAAAACAAATAAGGTACAGCTAAGATGCCTTCTCTAGTAGTAACCAGGAATGAAATATATGTAGTTTATACATCGCATACGGACATAATACACAAACTTGACACTTTCTTGGCATAAAAAATTTAGTAGCCTACCGTATTAATAAGAAATGAAATTAAACCAAACAATTACAAAAATGTAATCAAACAGTATTTGAAGTTCTGTAAAAATGATGGTAGATTTTCTTCTTAGAATGAAAGTATGAGTTAAACAATTAATAAAAAGTGATAATAAAATTATTTTAATAAATATTTAAAATCTTGTTTCTTGGATTCTGTTACGTATATAATAATAATAATAATAATGAATTAGCCATTAAAGGCAATTTCATTTAATTTCAATGGCTGCTTTGGTCAATGCGGAGAGCTTTTAGTAACTTTTATTGCTTCAGCATTTTATTTCCCCACGTGATTATTGGCTTAAATATACAGGATGAAGATAAGAAACATAAGCTCATTTTTCTTATTATATTGTATGAAAATGTGAGGAACGGTAAAATAAGAATAATGAGCTTTTGAGAATTCCCGTAAAGTTTTACTTTTTTGTTGTTGTTGTTTCGGTATATACTTACGATACAGATTGTAGTGTTCTGTAGTCAGTTAATTAGCTATGGATACTTTACCAGGCGCAGATCCGATTTTTAGGAAACGTATATAAAGTGACTTATCCTGAGTTGGCTTGTTCAGTGAATACACTGACCTAGTTTAAAACATCAGTGTATGAATTTATTATATTACTTTTCTTGTACTGGTCAGTTTGTAATATAGGGCACAAATGACAAACAGACAAGATGTGCAAGTGAAAAAAAAACGCTAAGCATGCTGCTTAGCGTCCTGAAAAACTCGCTTCCACTTTCTGCTTCGAGATGACCCGAGCTACCTAGAAGAGCCAAATTGAAATTGTTCATTTGATTGCCAGCCTAGATCTAACACCCTGAATTCCTGATAACTTGCAATTCTTAACTAGTTCGTATTAATGAAAATGATGCGGTGGTATTTACATATGCAATAGGGTATACTTTTCTACTCAAAATAATTTTATTTCTTATCGCAGTTAGCTCATGCGCTTTCTTCTGAAAGGTAAAGAAAGTAGAAGGATGAGTATTTCAATAAATATGCATATAAATACTCATAAAGAGCTAGAACTAATATATACCATAATCAAACCTCAAATATGCCAGATATATCACAAACGTAAATTGAATAACAAGTACGGAAGTGGAAGCATATTAAATTCCATTTTACGTCTTATTTTTTTTAAGTTTGTTTAAATTACTGATTTGATTATTGATTACACGTTGAGCGTATCTTTCTTAAAAAAATAGATTTTTGTTCAATTGCGTTAATTAAAAGCGCGGTCCGCATATTTTTGGCGTAAAATGCACTCAAATATAGAACATTTTCGACTAATGATGAGATCTTACAACTGAGCTATGGACGGTTGCTTGTTTTGTTCTTGGTGACATAAAGTGTCTCAGACTAAAGTGCGGAAGTGGAAACGTATTAAATTCCACTTCTCTTCAAACCACTGGAGAAGCTGCGAATTTCAGTCCGTCAGTATCACCAAATTAAGTTAAGTACAGTTATGTAATCAATTTGATATTGATAATGACATTTGGCACAAAGAAATTCTGTTTATTTATGTAAGTATGAAATAGTTTCAGTTAAAATTACAGATTATTTAATTCAAAGTAAGGTTAAAAAAGTTAAAGTATGAAAAATGTCTGACCGAGACGTGAACCTCGATCGCTAGATTCAAAGTCCAAAATATTAATTATTACACGTTGGTATCAACACCCATACCTATTATTTCTTAGTAATATGACGAAAGACACCGATCTGTCTCGTTACACGTATGATATAATATTAATAAAATAAACTATATAAATGCAACATTTATTTATACTTACTGAAGTTGTATTTATAAGTTTCTAGTATATAGGCTTATGTGCTGGTTTAAATTCATGATTAGGTTTAGTGGAATGAATAAAGTATATTTTTGGAAATATATTTGGTCACAATTGGTCACAAAATCATTAGATGAAATTTATAAATCTTAATAGATTTATACGTGTATTCATTGTTATGCGTTAATCTTTCTGCAAAATATACCAAGAGTAAAAAATATAAGGTGTAGAATATGCAGAGCGTCTGTGAGCTTAATCGTTTCACTGAAATATTATAGTTAATTTGTGATTTATGAAATTACATTTAAATGTTATGCGATGGAAGATTTCTGTTTATGAGATCAGTGAATAATATAATAAATAGCTGGGTAGTCTGTTGTACATATTTTTATTAATATTGAGGAGATTTTCGCTGGAGAATTAAATAAACTAACGAAATAACCCAAAAGTTATGTAAAATCTGAAACACTCAGCAAAGAACGCTTTTTGTAGGTGTTCAAATACACAAAGCTCATTTTCCGTGTCTTTTTATACGAAGCTGAATTATCTTGTCTATGAGGAAGGTGGACTTCTTTTTTTACTTCCGGAAATTTGTTTTTTTTGTCAGGCTATGTCTTTTTTCTGTTCTTGAGACAGGTTAAATTGAATCCATCATGAATAACAGTTTGGCTTATTCACGATCTAGCTTTAACTTCGGCTGAGTTACATGATTTAATTATCAACAATCTGACCAAGCCTAACAAGAGGGTTATTCTAATCCTTCTTGAAGCCTAGTAGATTTTTATTATAATATTCATTATTCAATATTATAGCAAACTATTAACTGGTGTTTTCGTTTCTTCGAATTCTGTTATCAGTTTTTGATGCCTCGTGTTTTTTTTTTTTTTTTTACTGCTATATTTGAATGCCTGTCTTGATTAGTCACACCTTACCAGAATGGTTAGTTAGTACCTGAAGATTCGGACGGTAAATAATATTAATCCCAATGGTTAAATTTCTATTTCAATCAGGAATAAGATGGAATTAACCAATTACGTGGGTGGTCTGAAAAGTTCTCGGCCTGAACCATAGATGGCAACACTATCGGCACGATTTTTTTTCCTAAGTTGGTACATCTGTTATAAGTATGAAATTGCAAGTCATTCTATCAAGTAGCTTTTTTATACAGCTGTCGGAGGGCAAAGTGTGTCTGTATCCCTTGAAATGGACAAAATTGAGTATCGTGCGGTTATAACATTCTTTGTAAAAGAAGACTTAACGCCAAAAGAAATTCATTCGAAGTTCATAAAAGTTTATGGACACTTTCCTCCTTCGTTTTCGACAATTAAGAAATGGGTTGCCGAGATTAAACGTGGCCGTACCAGCCATGAAAATGATCAATGTGAAGGAGGTCCAAAAAGTGTAACAACACCAGAAATCATTGATCAGGTGCACGATATGGTATTGGATGAACGGCGAGTCAAAGTGCGTGAAATTTCTGAGACTGTAGGCATTTTAAAAGAACGTGTAGGATATATTTTCCATGAAGAATCGCAAATGAAAAAGCTTTGCGCAAGATGGGTGCCGCGCTTGCTCACAGCAGATCAAAAACGCACTCGCATGAAAATCTCTGAACAATGCTTGGAGCGTTTTAAAAAGAATAAAACTGATTTTGTGCCTGTTGTATTACTATTTTTATTTATTACTATGGATGAAACTCGGATTTTCACACATCAGAATCCAAACAGCAGTCAAAACAGTGGACAGAAGCCAGTTGTTCAGCGCCAAAGAAGACAAAGTCGGTTCCATCAGCAGGAAAGGTCATAGCATCGGTGTTTTGGAAAGCTAAAGGTATTTTGTTTATTAATTATCTTGAAAACGGTAAAACAGTAACTGGGGGAATATTATTCCGATCTTTTAACCAGACTAGACGAAAAGATTCGTGAGAAAAGACCCGGTTTGCAGAAGAAAAAAATCATCTTTCATCAGGAAAATGTACCTACCCACAAAGGTGTTTTGGCAATGGGAAAATTAAGGGATCTGCACTATGAATTGTTGGAACATCCACCCTATTCCCCAGATTTGGCTCCCTCTGACTTCTCTCTCTCTCTCTCTCTCTCTCTCTCTCTCTCTTCCCAAAACTAAAACTCTTCCTCGCTGGGCAGCGTTTTTCTTTCAAGAGGGGATTGCAGCTGTAGAGAGTTATTTTGCAGATCTTACTGAGAACCACTACAGGGACAGGATAATGGCGCTGGAGCATCGTGGAATAAATGTATTAGTTTTAAGGGAGATTACATTGAAAAACAAAAATAATTTTGAAATCATATATTCGTTTTTTCGTTGTTAGGCTGAGAACGTTTCAGACCACCCTCGTAAGTATCTCTAGCTTAGTCAGAATTATTGTTTTTTTTCAACGTCGTGTACACTTAAAATATATACTCCCAATTCCTCTCCGCAAGTTACTTTACATACCAAGTTCTTTTCAGGACACTCCCTAATTAAAGTAAGTTGGAGTTTCCTTTTCCTTCTTGCTTCCAGAAGGTCGAAATCCCACATCATGAGCGACTTCTGCCATTTAATGCAGAGGTTTGACATTTTCTAACATCCCAAAAAGCTGGTATATTTAGTTTTAAATTTGGTCGATTTTTGTATATATGGGATAAAAAATCCGAGATTCTGGTAGAAAAAATCTTCCCACTTTCTTATGAGATGTTTACTCGCATTCATTTGAGAAGCCCTATAAATGTTCCTCGCATCATCGGTGAGATTCAGAAGTATTTCTAATCGAGGAAAACATCGTGATGTTCATGCGATTGAACAGAGGAGGTTTCGGAGTTTTAGTTCGATATCGAAAATGTTTAATTCCTTTTCTCAAAAGTGATTAAAATTAATTAGTTGGAAGGTAACCTCTTCCACAGGTTTATGCAGACAACATTGTTTTCAACAAAATACGACGATGTCAGGAAACAAGTAAAAAAAGAATGTCACGAACATGATGACTTTAATATACTCCATGACCCTAGTTTGTAGGCTGATGACAGAAATAGTAAAGTGCCACAACATTTTCATTCCGTTAATTTTCAAACTAGCTTTGCTTTGTCTTTGAGTCGTGAAATACGGAAGAAGAACTTAATTCATTAACCTAATAAAGTGTCCTGATTTTGTACCTAAAAGTGCATTTCTTAGAACTGACAGATTGTA
Source organism: Typopeltis vanoorti (assembly GCF_054136105.1). NCBI lineage: Eukaryota > Metazoa > Arthropoda > Arachnida > Uropygi > Thelyphonidae > Typopeltis > Typopeltis vanoorti. Next base: position 65,116,212 of record NC_143559.1, read on the forward strand.
GTTCTCTCTTTCCTAGGAAGTGAAGCGCGGATAGTGGAGGTCAAACTGAATCCATTTCTCGCAAATTAACTAGAGCTATTCATATTTAGCCCGGGATTTTTCTAGGAAGTCCGTTACCTTAATTAGAGGCAATTACGGAAACATAAGGAGAAAATCTTGTCGGAAGTGTATATAAATGACACACACACACACACACACACACACACACACACACACACACACACACACACACACACACACACACACACACACACACACACACACATTTATGCAACTGCAGGGGCGCGCTTTCACACACATGCACGTACACACATTTGGTACGTCCATGGTCACGTCAGCTCACTTTATCTTCAAACTGGCAATGCTTTGCTAAAAGGCTTCTGCTTCAGTTGTCGGCTCTTTTTAATCACTAATTTCTCTCTCTCTCTCTCTCTCTCTCTCTCTCTCATCGTTAAACGACCGTTGATTGGGGTGTTAACAGTCAGCCACCTCCACTTCTGAAACCGCCCCTCTGTATAATTGATCCATCCCTGTATCAGCTACAAGCCGCGGCTTTCAACCGTTTTGTGCGGCGGAATAGATTTTTCTGCCCATGTGCCTCCTAGGTGGCGGCCTCATCAAAGCGGTAATGTTTTTCTCTCGGCGTGTGGCATGCTTCGAAGTGTGCTGCTCAGCTGGGAGAAGGAAAAGAGCACGTGCTTCTGTTTAGGGAAGCTTTTCCAAGCAGGCGAACCGTAGCAGAAGTTCCAACATCGTTTTCGTTAAGAAGTGGTAGGAATTATAAAGAAATGAATAGGGATCGCATCTTTGCTTGGAAATAGCGCATCACTTGATATAGAGGTTGTGTTGATCTTTTTGTTATTGACTCGTAACTGGTTTATTTTATCAGTAATTGATTATTCGTATTTTTTCAATGTTTTCTTCTTTTGTTCAAATAATTTCATTCATATTGTTTTGTTGTTGTTGTTGTCCTGTTTGGGTGTGTGTAGAGCAATTAAGGACTTCAGGCATCTGTCAATTTCTTTTCTCTTTTCTGGAGCATTTTGGAAAAATCTTGTTACCTCTTGCTAAAACCGACTAACTCAGCCTCACTTGAAGATTACATAGAAAAAGTTCATTCCCTTTATTGATTTGAAATAAAATGATATGACTATTGCCTGCGCTTTTCAAAGTCTTCTTATACCGAAATGGCCTTTTATTCTCTCTGTCGGACTAAATGAATCGCTTTAACTTTAAGCTGATGTTTTTGCTATGTAGTGCCGTTTTGACTGAAGGCGACATAACAAAAACATGAGAACGGCTGGAACACCGTTCTCATACTTTAAAACGAAACCGACATCCTGTATTCGCATAATTAGTCCTAAATTACATAACAAAACTGCAACCATGAAGCACGGCTCCATGATCTCTATTGTTGTGGAAATCGCTCAGTTGCTGTCTTTCTTTCTTTATGCTTATTTACCTCTGTCTATTTATATAGGGAAGAAATACATAAGTCCATGCAAACAATTTTAATTTTAGAAGAGAAGATAACTCCTATATTGAAAATGATTCAATAAATTAATTTTTTCCTTTCCCAGTTTTGAATCTGAATATTTAAAGACTTCCAGAAATTGCGAAATGCATAACAACTTTTTAATGGCTGACAGGAGCAGAAGCGCGCGTAGCATCAGTATCGATATTGTTGTGATACGTTTTAAATTTAACATTCTTGCACTGTCTGAATGGCAAATCGCAGTCTGAAAATAATAAAATTTAGATATTTTCCCTTTTCTTCTATTTATGATGTACAGTCAGTTCCCGCTTTACGAATTCTTGCTTTACGTGTTCCCAGGTTTCAAGTTTTTTCTTCTTCTTCTACTATCCACAATAATGTGTGTGTGTGTGTTGTGTGTGTGTGTGTGTGTTGTGTGTGTGTGTGTGTGTGTGTTGTGTGTGTGTGTGCGTGCGTGCGTGCGTGCGTGTATTATGATTTGTCATTCTGTACTACAGCTTTCGAAGTCTATTTTGCAAGGTCGTGGCGAGCTATGCACAATGGAAGTTGAACTTGAGCATTATTTAGGATGCTATTTGGGTTGTACTCAGTAGCCTTCCATGGAAATCGAAACTATGGAATTCAGTACGTGATGTTATCCACAGCTGTGGATGTCCCATCATCATCATCTTCCTTTTACCTTGGGGTGTCGAGGATTTGTTAATCACCGGACCTCAAACCGTTCACAGGATAAGGTGGTCAGCCCTACGCCCCGGTGTATCCTATGTCCTGTAGTGTTGAGCTCTCAAGGCCGGTTCGCCTGCTTTGCGGGATGAAAACCCCCAGGATAAACTGGGGAAAAAACCCTACTCTCCACCCCCAAGCCCAGCTAACTTGGCTATGACTGAGGAAGATCCTTCAGCTCCCCACGTCACCGACGGGAATCGAACCCAGGACACTCCTTCCTCAGGCATATGTTTGCGAAGCGCACATCCACTAGGCTAACCGCGCGGACCACCTTATAGGACTGTGCGTATATCCTGTGTATGTCCTAAAATCCTAAATGAGAGAATCCTCTGCCACACCACAGGAGATACGCACAGTCCTCTCTAATCCTATGCTAACCCTATATGTAAATTTTGTTGTCAACATCTACTTGACTGCTTCTTTTTCACTTCATGTTTTTGCTTTTTTATGATAGATACTTAGGTTCACCAATGAAAGAGGATGGTGAGGCTGAGAAGGAAGGGGGATGCAGGATACAATCAGGATGTAGGAACTGGAGAGAGATGGCTGGAGTGGTATGTGATAAGAGGGTGCCGATCAATCTAAAAGGCAAAATTTACAGGACAGTAGTGAGACCAACTATGACGTATGCTTTGGAAACTGTGGCCCTGAGCAAAATTACATCGGCAGGATGGAGGTAGCGGAGATGAGAATGCTTAGGTGGATGTGCGGTGTGACCAGAAAGGATCATCTGAGAAATGACTATGTAAGGGGAACGGTGAAAGTTACGAACTTAAGAGCAAAGATACAGGAGGCAAGGTTGAGATGGTTTGGTCATGTGATGAGGAGGGAGGAAGAGTATGTGGGAAGAAAGGTCATGCAGATGGATGTGCAGGGGAAGATGAAGCGCGGACGGCCAAAGAAGAGATGGAGGGAGATAGTGGAGGAGGACTTGAGAATGAAGAACTTGGATGTGGCTACAGCCCAAGACAGGAAGTTGTGGAGGAGGCTCACCACAAACAGCGACCTTACTTAAGTGGGAAAAGCTGCAGAAGAATAAGATGATGATAGCAGCTATATCTGTTTCGCATGTTCTAAATTGTGCTGTGGTCGTACGACTGACTGGTGACTAATATGGCGGTTTTAGTGAACAGCTTATATATATACGTATATATATATTTAAAAATACGAAATCCATAAAATCCATTAATTTCTGTTCTTATATTCAGCTGATTATAGTTTTTCCTGCATCAACCTTATTTTCGCTTTCTAACTTCATTGTCATTTGTCTAACCGCCTTACAAGTTCAACTTAGTCGCAGCCGTTAATAAGATTATGTGCAACCAGCAGTTCGGAGAATGTTCCTCTTGTCACTGTTCGCTATGGACATGGATTATGATAAAAAAGGAAAATACTGTAGATTACTCGGTGCTCAACTATAATGTTGCCTAATTTTAATAACGAAATATTTTTTTTCGCAAGTTTGTTTTTCTTGAGGTTTTCCGTGCATGCAAATAATTTGCATTATATGCCATTAAGGTTTCTGCATTTTTTCTTAATACTCAAAATATGTCTTCTACCTAGATCCTTTGCTTCCTTCAACGTAGATATTAATAATATTTTCTACGCTTCTCAAAATATTTTCTTGAATTACTTTTTATTTATGAGTTCATAAAGTGCTGTAGTCCTGTAATTCGATGTATTTTTTTTTAAATTCTCCTTTCGGTTAATCTTTTTTAAATCTCAAATTCACTTAATATTGCTCACACGAGGATACGTGCTATGTAATGGCTTCTTCCGGATGTATCACAATTTTTCTGCCTTCATATATGTTCTTCACATTTGTATATAGCTTCTTGTATTTTTGCAATTACCACTGCATGTTTCATGTTAATTTTTCTTTCTTTCTTTCTTTTTTTTAATCATGTGTAATATGTTGTCCCATTCTCATATCAGATCATACTGTTATTCTTCATCCTTCTAATTCCAAAGACTTCGTGCATATCCTGGAATCGATATTAAATCGACATTTATCTTCTAATGCATCTTTGATATTTATATCTATATCACAGTAGTCCTTTTATGCTTTATCGTCTCCGTTCTATTTCTTTCTCTCTTTTTTTTTTTTTTGATATTGCCTGCTTTCATATATTTAGGATATTTCAGGACAATTCTATTTTTTAACGTTTTTAAACCTCTTTATTAGGTTTAATGATACAGCAACAAGATTTATTCATTTATTCACACCACTTGGGATAAGAAATCTGTGGTCTTTGGAACGCATACACTAATGCGTTTCTCTTAATCCAGTGAATATAAGGTTGTTCAACGAAGTGAGATTTATTAATATCATTAAAACTGACTTTCTGAATGCTGTTGACTTTCCAAAACAAGCGATACAACTGTCTCCATGGTAAATATAGTCTACTCTAGGATTCATGTAGCATTCCCTGTGTTACCATTTCATGAAACTAAAAGAGAAGAGAAGAGATTTATTATTACTCTGATTTTAAGGGATCCTTTTACTACAAGCTCACTTTTTCAGATTTTTTTATGTGTGTTAATTATAGATTATGTTCACTTCTTGACTGGAATATGCATTCCAATCTACTGAAATAATTCTGATTATCCGGTAAAGCTTAATCACACACACACACACACACACACACACACACACACACACACACACACACACACACACACACACACACACACACACACACACACACACACACACACACACACACACACACACACACACACACACACACACACACACACACACACACACACACACACACACACACACACACACACACACACACACACACACACACACACACACACACACACACACACACACACATTTTGATTGTATATACATATATCTACGTATATATATGCATATATATTATATATATATATATATATATATATATATCTCACCCACTGTACATGTTTTGTTGTTTCGTGGATGGGTATCACATTAAAAAATTAAAATAAATAACAAACAATTCCTCTTAAGAACACTCATACATGAGTAGTTAACTGATAAGATACCAACGCTTTTGGTTACCTCCGTGTTGCATTGCTGCAATTTCTAGACATTTTCGGATATTATCCGATTGTTAAAATTTTTCATTAAAGAACTTTCAATTAGTAAAGCACTTCATTATCTCATAGTTGACTACACTTTTTTTTCGCTGCCTAAATGCAAGTGCTTCACTTCTGCTAACTGGTCTAGAAGTTTGTTAAAATTTAGTTAATAGCGTTAATTGAACAGATAGTTGATTCACAAGAGGTTGTTACTCGTTCAACTGGTGGAGAATACACACCGTTAATCAAAATAATATAATGGCCTCACGGTCTTAATTGCCTGCACCATAATTCTCATTAATAAGATTGCCGAATCCAGCATAAAGAACTCCTAGGATGATATACAAAAATTTAGTTTTGCTTGCAGTTTTCGAACTCTATCTCTCTCCTAATCTTTGAAGTATTAACAACAGTCATGATGGATTTCTTCAGGATTATATGATTGTAGCAAGTCGGTCTTGCCATGTGTATTGCACCTTGTGCAATCTCTCTTATTTTCCCACTTAATGAATATAAAATATATTTCTGCTATTTTTCTCGCATATTTGTAAATCTCCCAACATTCTGAATTACCTCTTTAGTAATAAGAATTCTTCATTCGACTGTAACAGAAATTATATTTTTTTCTTTCTTTCTTTCTTTTTATGTCATGGAACTTTTTATTGAATAATTTAATTAATTCCCTTACCATTCCATTATAATAGCTATACAACCATACTCGATTTGTAAATAGAACCACATGGTATGGCTTATTAGTACCCATACAGAAAAGAGGAATGAAAATCAAAGGCAATGCGATTGTTTCTTCCTCTTGAAAGTAACTTGCATTGGTTTAGCGGCATGAATAAATGATAGGATTAAATGACCTGCATAAGAGGATTAGTACAGCAATCATCGGTAAACACACTAGGTTACGGATAAAGGGAGCTTTTATTCATAGTTTGGATTGGACACATGCGGGTTCTCCAATCTCTCATTCATGCCGTTTAAAACGTGGACTGTTTGTGATGGAGTATCTCTCTTCTTTTTCTTTTTCTTCTTCTTCTGTTGTCGCTTTCCATTTTCCGCAAAGTTACTTCCACGATGTAACTTTGCAGACTCATCGGTGAGAGACATGTTGGGATGAGAGAGAGAGAGAGAGAGAGAGAGAGAGAGAGAGAGAGAGAGAGAGAGAGAGAGAGAGAGAGGGGGAGAGCAGAAAACTTATCCTTCGCCGAACTTTTATCTGTCTAGTATCTTTTCTCACTTTGACACACATATACACACGCGCGCCGCGCGCGTCTGTCTACGAAACCCCCAAGTTCAGAACCCCGTCGTGAGATCGCACCAGGAAGGTGACTAACGTAGGCTCCTTATTCCTCCCCTTTCGTTTTTCCCTGCGCTTCTTCTCCCCCCTCTAAAATTCATGATTATCGCATGAGTCAGTGCATCTACGGCCGGCCGTAACGGCCGCTGAACGTTCTTTGTCTCGGTCCTCCGTGGAAATATTGCCTCCAGAGCAGAGAACGGTGAGTCATCTTCATCGAGTCCCTACGGACGGTAGAGTCTCTTATAGATCATCTTCGGAGATGAGAACCTAGTGGAGAGTAGAAGGCAGGGAGAGAGAGAGAGAGAGAGAGAGAGAGAGAGAGAGAGAGAGAGAGAGAGAGAGAGAGAGAGAGAGGAATTCATCTTGTTCATGTGACCTGGAGAACAGACGGATGAAGAAAAGCGGATTATAAAGCCTCAGATTCGAAGGGTCGACATCCTTCTTTAATCCTGCCCTTATATCCACGTGTACTCTAGGTTTCGGAGGATGCATCTTAGAATCCTGAAAGGAATGGCGACCAATGAATGTTTCAGTTAAATGTTTATGAAAGAAAATACCATTTGCTGAATTTCCTCTTTGCTTGATTTGTACGTTGTTTATACTTAGTCATGGGGTTGATTGATAACAGGCAACGCACCTCCCTGCACCTCTCCCACTTGGAACTCCTACGGAACAAATCAATATAACCCCAAGGTGGCCGTTTAGGGAACATATTTTACATAAGCCCTTTAATGGAACATATTTCGCTTAATGCTGTAAAAACAGTAAACGTATTGCGCTGTCTCTAATATTTATTTAGTTCCGTGGAGGTTCTAAAAATAAAATTATTCGATAGCTATTAAGTAATATATTATCGTAAGTAAGGCGTTTATTCCATAGTGTATTCAAATCAAATGATAATAAATTACGAAGTTATGGGTACTCAATCTGAAGTAAACAGATTGTCGGTGGAAATAATCATTTTAATACATTAGTTATTTATCATCAATTGAAATGATAGATTCGATAATTCTTTTCGTTCATTTTTGTCGCATACAAATGAAGTAAAGGATTCAGTGTTGCCATTCAGTGCCCATTGCCAATTGGAAGTGCCCATTAAATACAGAACAGGAGTAAAAGCACGGAAATCTAGAACAAAAAAAACACCCCTAGAACTCGGAACAGGATTAAAATTACGAAGACAGGTTATGCCACCTAAATTTTTCGTTGCTTCTCTTGAAGTTTGAGGGTTGAAATCTTCCACATTTTAGCAGCTTGTTATTGTAACGTTAATGTTTTTTTTATTATTATTTTCTTTCGTTTCCCATTACCTTGCAAGCATTTAATCAAACATCGTGGTCGTGAAATTTATGAAAGATTATCATTGTTGTAGGATTTTTAGTTTCACCAATTGCATCAGATTACTATCTGCTCTATGAGTATTTGTTAGTGCTTCAAAGATCTTTGTAAGCTGGTATAATAATTATTATTATATTACATATATTATTGTCATTATCATTATTAACAATTTAGATCTATAAAAATATACTTGAAATAAAACTAATAAATAGAGAGTCTGAAGATATGTATGTTATAAAACTTTTTAGTGGTACTTTTGGCCAAGTTTTTTTTTTATGTCACTGTTACCCACAAAAGGTTATAAACATATAGAACATTAGTACTGGAGAGAGCTAACATTTTTTTTCCAATTTCATTTATTTTCTGCATTGTCTGGAAATTCCGCTCTAGAGCGCATTTTTCATTCCACGTCAGACCCTCCAGTAAACTGGATGGGAGTCTTACATCGTGCGATAAAATCTATCTTCCACCTAAAGACTATCATAAACATTCCTGCCCATGAGGGGATTCGAATCTGTAACCTCTTCGTTGAAGAGGAAGTACGTTAACTACTCAACCAATCAGACGGCGAGTTCTTACATTTTTTGTGGCTTTAGAAATTAATAAAAAACCACCAAGTAGAGTATAACATTTTATAAGAGGAGAGTATTTTCTAAATGTTTTTACAAAAAATAGAATAGATGACCACCTGATGAATGAAGCGCAATGATGTTGTTTTCAGAAAATAGGCAAAAAGAATATGAGGAAAAAAGTAACAATTCATATATACTTGAAATGAAAATAATAAATTCAAAATTTCAAAGTAACTTTTTAAATATCTTTCAGTAGCCATTGAAAAAGTGCCAACAATATTTCAAGTGGAATACTGTTTGCCAACAATATTCCACTTGAATTCTTATATTTCTGTTGTGAGATTTATTATTAGAATTCATTTTTTCACTTAAGTCTTATCTAAATTGACTCATTTAAGATGACAATTGAAGACTGAAGAGTGACAGATAATAGTTCGTCCCCTTAAATACGTATTTAAGGAATGTATGTATAGTGGTGGGGATGGAAGTTGACTGTTGAGCAGTAAATAAATTATTGCATTGCGTATGGCCCCCAAATTTATGGCAAAATCAATTTCTGAATATGTATCACATTGCTTAGTAGATTGGTACACCTGGTTGAGAAATGCTTTAGTTTTATTTTACGGCAATGTCGAAATGAACTCAAAGGTTAACGTCCAATTTATTTAGTAGTAAGTGTATTCCTCAACTCTTTGCCCTTATAATTTATATCTTAATATTTTAATCTTAATGCTTTCATATATTTAGTGATTTATCATGCGAAGATAAAAAAGATATAAACATTAAATTATCAAAATTTTATTAATGTAAATGGCATAATGAATAACATATTTAATCAATCAAGTCAAAAACTTACTGGAATCAGACTAAAAATCTCCTGTCTAAACCAATTTTACTATATGGAAACGAAATATGGACCTAAAAAAAAGAAGAAGAAGAAGAATGGATTCTTACTGAAGAAATAAAATTCGCCTGAAAAACATTGGATATACCATCAGAGACCACAAAAACAAAAGAAGAAATTTTACAATCTCTGAATATAAAACCAATAAATTGATAAGTAAATATAAAGAAAAATGGATAGAACATCTAAATGGCAATACAGATTAATGAAAAAGAGATAACTGTGACATGAGACCAGAGCAAGCCACTTGCCCTAAGTCCAGGATAAGAAGAAGAATAAGATATATTAAACTTTGGAGTATATGAATTTTGAATTCCCGCTTTTATAGTTTGACTTGCATGGCAATAAAACAATAACTGATTATAGTATTCCGCTTCCATCACCCACGCCATACCGACTTACATTTTTATACTTCCTCTTCCTTTTTTCCCTCAAATTATGCTACAAAAAAGTAGTATAATACTCTGATTTATCCCTACATTACAGTCTTCCAGTGTGCTTTTGAGTTTCAGTGGACTCCCCTACAGCACTTTTGTAGCACTCCTTAAGTGATTTCTCTGGGCCAGCTAAGCTCTCATTCTTTGTCCCGCTTCCAATCGCTTGCATTGTATTGTGGTATTTTACAGCATGGTAAGTATGCTAAGGAGAAGAGGAATATACAATTCTGGCAGTTCAGATGAATTCACTTAAATTTTACTCAGCGCTTTACTCGTTACCTTGTCTGCTAAGAGTTGCTTCTGAAATTCAATAAAATGAAACTCAAAGAAAAATGAGTTGACTGAACTAAACACAAAATATTCTGAAAAATTGTTAAGAACACTATGTTGGTAACATATGTAATGAGGACATATATTTATCATTATATTTACAATGACTGTGTTCAGAATTTGGGTATTTTATTTGTTTCAATTACTGAAAGTGTTTCAAAACTTGGTATAAAGCCGCTTTCTAAATTTAAAAATATGTAAATGAGCAAGTGATATCACACAAGTCTCCCTTCTTCTGACATGAATAATTAGACAAGCTTCTACTGCTTAATTGTAAGTCACGGACAATGAGTGAGACATTAATCTTACGGTACATGTAACGCGATTACAGCGAGTTGGTAGCTCTTCATTACAAGAAGGACGCTTTTTCGCGATTATTCTGAAATAGAAAGAAATTTACTTTTCTTTATTTTCCTAGCGAAGTTTAATTGTATTAAAGAAACGTTAATGAAAGATTATTTAAATTAAGGGGATATTAAATCCCACATCGTTTCAAAACCGAATAAGAAACTCAAAGATCGGAATCAAAGAGTTTCATGCCGAATATAGTAAACTATAAAAGTATCGGCGACTACTAGCGTAAGCTAAAGCACGTAGTACAAAGTACGTAGTATAGTACAAACTAGGGCAACTTGTAGCAGAGGTGGGTAAAGCTCTGATCACTATTCTTAGTATTTTTACATCGCCGAAATAAAGCCTATTGGCTCTTTATATTATATTATATTTAAGTTGATGAAAGATTTTGTTTAATCTTGTGACGATGCTACAACACTTTGAGAAATATTTAAGAACCCAATTCCTAGATTATAGTAAAATCCTAAACGCTAAAATTCTTCCTCTATACATATGGACTGCATAATTGTTTCAGTTAGGAGAAAGATTTCATAAAAGATAAGTTTACTCAACATTAATTTAGGCCTTCAACACTTTTAGCAGAAAGCATTTTAGCAAACAATTGAATTATCTGGCAATTTTCAAATTAATAAAGATTTAGCAACATTCTATTTGAAATAAGAGCGTTTTAGCTGTAATCCATCAACTATCTAATAATTTAAAAATATATAAATTTAGCTAAAAATAAGTTAATCATCCAGTGGAAATTTACTATTTAAATTTATCAAGAAATTTAGCTACTAGTAATTATCTAATAGTGAAAACAGTGCTAAATATAGTGCATTGTACATTCAGCGAATAGGAATTTAGTCAATAGCAAATAATTTAACAAATAATAATTTGCCTTCACATAGAATCGAACAAGCGGTATCACTTCTGTTTATTTATTCAGTGGGAGACGTGAGTATTTCCTCCGACACCCAGCGTGCGTGCTCTTTTTATACTCCTTTAACAATCTTTTCCTGAAACCTAGTTTCATTGTTACAATTGACCTCTCTCTCTCTCTCTCCCCGAGGCCTCCAGTCTCCGCTCAGCGTTTCCTGCCTCCTTTAACGCTGCGTTTCGTCGAGGAAAACCCGGCCAACAGATGGTACAAATAAGTGGGGCAAGGATGGCATCCATCGCTGGAGCAGAGGCAACAAATGGAATTGTAATTGTTCAGGCGTGTTGTCATCACGGAGGTAATGAAAATGCTGCAAGAAACACAATTAAACTCCTGTTAATCATGTCGTAAATGCGGCAGTACGTTTGGCATGCTACTTCACCATTGCTATCAACCATCCTGAAAGGGAAAGAGGGGACGTCAAAGGGGTAGAAACACGAATATTGCACTTTGGATACAACTTCGAGATATTTGCCACTGCGTACAAAATTTCCTGCATAAATAATGACACCAGAAAATCAATTACAAAGCCAACAGCGAGCGTAATGAAAGGAAATCTCAGCAGGTGGGGTTTAAGAGAAACCAATAAAGATTAAAATAGAAATCAAAGAAAGAAAAGAAAACATAAAGGCACTCGTAGAATTCTTCTTTTTAAAGATTGTTTGTTGATTCCTATAGAGTTAAACTATCTTTCATATTGATGGCTTGATATTTTTTGAAATTTTTAACACATTTCCTTTATCTTATAGTTGAAACAATGATATCTTGTAATCTCTTTTGATTTTTTAGCCTGGTCAGTCCTTGACTTCATTTTTTTTTAAATTGAAACTAAAAACTTGATTACAAATCGCTGTTTTTTTTTGCTTAGTCAGAAAAAAAGATTTTTGAACTACACCAAATGAGATTGTATTTGATATTTCTTTTTAAGTAACTCCAATATTCATTTTAAAAATAAACAGTTTTTACACATATTCTTTGTAAACTTTTCGATGTTTACTCACGTTGTAAATTGGATATTTTTGATTGATATTATGCAGCGAAGTTATCTTCAGCATTGTTATGAAGTTTCCAACATTCACTGTCTATGCCGAAAATTTTGTGATCTGATGATAGTAACTTAGTGAGTCGTTTTATGTTTTGTCATTCACAAAGCTTGAATTAGAATAGTTACACAATTATCATCCATTAAATAATTTAATTATGATAAATTAAGAATTATTCGAAATGCGAACTAGAACAAAACGATTTCATGTGCAGTCTTCTAGTTTAATTTTGCTTCAGATTCGACTCACAAAGAAAACGTTTTTGTTAGTTATTTCTAATCGAAATTGTGGTATAATTTTACACATTGAAATTATACTATCATGTTTCTTTGTTATTAAATGTCTCATTATTTAATTTTTTTAGCTAGATGCACTCTTAAATTTTTCTTTAGAACCAGTAATGTCCCTGCTTTTCCTATGAATAGGTAGTATAGTTTTTTCTACCTTATCATTTTTTTTTTGTCAGAAAGAAGGGTGAGAATATTTTATTCCATCTTTAGCTGTTTAGATACCCTTTAACCCAAGCGAGTCAATGAGTAAGATTTGTGTTTGGGTTTTGTCCCTCTTCCATAGGCTTCCACTTATTCACCCACACAGATTTCACTTTTATTTTATTTTATTATTTTTTTTCTTATGACGTTTGCTTGTCAAGAAAAGCACTTACAACGACACGCGACACAACCTATGCCTGTGATAAATGCTAAGCAAGGCAGATGGCGTCTCCAATAAGTGCGCTCTTGTAAGATGTTGATAAAGGAAAGATAAAAGAAACCACTTAAACCTAACGATGACTACAAGTCCTCAAGAGACCCCTTGCTGGTAACCACCTGCTTTCTGAGGAGGCGCCCGCATAAGCCAGTCACGGGGTTTGCATCTGTGGCGCGTGCAACGACTGAAATGTTGACTTAAGGGTTCGTAGAAATAGGCTGAATAATAAAGTGTATGGAATCTTTAGTGTACTCGTTTCTCGTTTGCTGTGTATGTGTGTGTGTGTGTGTGTGCGTGTGCGCGCGCCTGTGTTCTGGTTCAGCATCTCTATGGACGTTACAATAACGGCAGAATGCTCCAACAGTGGCAATTGATTGCAATATAGTATATATATATATCACGTTCAGTAGTTCATCCTAACGATCTCTATTTCTAATTCATATCCTTGTTTTGAGTTTAGAAAATGTGACAAACTGTACTCTACTATATTTGAACATAATTTCGGAATGCTTCACCATTTACTTTTTATTTTTTAATATTTTATGAAAAATATTCACAAAAATTTGGATCATTTTTAATCGCTCATGTTTTTCACACACTCTCATGTTTTTATTCTCTTTTCAAGCAGGAGTATTTTCTACTTTAGGTTCTCATAATTTTTATTTTTTTATAAATTACTGAGATTAAATCAATCGAACTTGTTATACCTCTTGCATTTCTCTATAGAATGATGCATTCCTACGTTTAAGTCATCAAAACGCTTTTCATGAGTCCATAATATTTTGATGTAAATAAAGTGCGTTGAGGATCCTTGATCTCCAATAAAAATATTTCGATGTTGAATACAAGGATTTTTCTCAAACTTGGTTTAACATAATGTTTCCGGAACAAGTACAGGAAACGTCGAATTTAATTTCATTAATTGGTGTCGGCTTAACAATCACTGTGTTCTGTCTTGAAAAATGTCACCCAGATATCTCATACTATTTGATATCCTTGTTGCCAACGATTTTGCTCCCAGATATTTTTGGTTAACTGGATATGATTTTTGGCGAAAATAATACATTAAAGAATTCTTTTTAACTGTGATAAAGTTTTCCTCTATAATTAAATATATATATAATTAAAGAGGAAATATAATTAATTATATATATATATATATATAATTAAAATTATATAATAAATATAATATATATATATATATATATATATTTTTTTTTAAAACATAGATTTAATGACTTAAAAAACCGAGATAACTTATAAAGATTTTAATGAGAATAATACAACTAGTTTCGGCTTATAACAGCCTTCCTCAGGTATTCATAAAGGAAAAGAATAGTAATAAACATTGAAGTATCTAAAACAACTGGAAATTACAGGTAAAAATTGCCACACATAATTGATGTATAAAAAACGTATTTTTCAAGTTTTTCTAACAGGCGTGCCATTGTTTATTGCAAGTGTGCTTGCAGGCTCACGTGAACGCCAATATTGAATAACTGCAGCATGGCTATCTGGGATGTTATAACTCAAATTGTTGTTTAAGTGGACAGGATTCAGCAGGATTTCCCTTGATTCGACAATTTTTCTCTCAAACTCATCATCACAGCGAAATATATTTTCTGATCTATCCCAGCAAACGGAGTCGCTTTGTTGATCATCATTAGGATTATTTGAAAAAAGAACATGACTGGATAACGCGGGTGCACGAGATCTTTTGAAAGAGATGTCTCTCTTATGCTCTTCTATACGTTGTTCAATAGATTTATTAGTTTGTCCAAAATAAGGGATTTTGTAACGAAAGCCATATCTTCCTTCTCATTTACACCAAAAGTTTGGGAACGATATGTTGATGATATTTTTATTATTTGGAATCACGGGCACATATCTCTCATAGATTTTCTTCATCATCTAAACATCCAACATCCTAATATAAAATTTACTGCTGATCTAGAAAATAATAACTCCTTAGCTTTCCTGGATGTCATGTTTACACGATGCTCTGAAAGATTAAAAATCTCTATATACAGAAACCCTACTCATACCAATAGATCTCTGCATAATCTTTCTCATCATTTTCCACCACAAAAACTTGGAACTATATCTACCTTAGGACACAGAGCACGCTCTCTCTTGAATAAATCACCTCAATCTTATCTTTAAACAAAATGGATACTCTGAAAAAACGATTAAGAAATTTCTTCTGGATCCTCCTAGGCAGTGCACAACAGAAACTATTAATTTTAAAGGTAGCATCTCCATTCCATACATTAGCACAGTCTCTAAAAATTAGCTAAGGTCCTTAAAAAATATAATATCAGGACGTTCTTCACCACACTTCCTAAAATACGTTCCAAAGCCTACTCATCACTACCTAAAATATCCAGGTGTATATAAATTATGGTGCGATTGCAATATCCCTTATTTTGGACAAACTAACAAATCTATTGAACAACGTATAGAAGAGCATAAGAGAGACATCTCTTACAAAAGATCTCATGCACCCGCGTTATCCAGTCATGTTCTTTTTTCAAATAATCCTAATGATGATCAACAAAGCCACTCCGTTTGCTGGGATAGATCAGAAAATATTTTTCGCTGTGATGATGAGTTTGAGAGAAAAATTGTAGAATCAAGGGAAATACTACTGAACCCTGTCCACTTAAACAACAATTTGAGTTATAACATCCCAGATAGCCATGCTGCAGTTATTCAATATTGGCGTTCACGTGAGCCTGCACGCACACTTGCAATAAACAATGGCACGCCTGTTAGAACAACTTGAAAAAATACGTTTTTTATACATCAATTATGTGTGGCAATTTTTACCTGTAATTTCCAGTTGTTTTAGATACTTCAATGTTTATTACTATTCTTTTCCTTTATGAATACCTGAGGAAGGCTGTTATAAGCCGAAACTAGTTGTATTATTCTCATTAAAATCTTTATAAGTTATCTCGGTTTTTTAAGTCATTAAATCTATGTTTTAAAATGTATCACAACAACCGAGTTAAAGCCTATGATCACACACACACACACACACACACACACACACACACACACACACACACACACACACACACACACACACACACACACACACATATATATACATACATACTTAAAACTTTGATATATTAATTATTTATTATTATATACAGTAAATTTAATTATGAAGTTATAATAATCAGGAAAAATTTATATATATATTAAACATTTATCACCGTTAAAGATAATACTTTAATGTAAAAAACAGTACCTTAAAACGCAAAATAAAATATATAAATAAACGTATTATATTAACGTTATACGTTATACCTTATATACAACGTTATACGTTATACCTTATATACAACGTTATACGTTATACCTTATATACAACGTTATACGTTATATATAAGTAACCTATTATACTGCGTATCTGTAGATAGATATCGTAATGATAATACATTGTCATATTAGAACATGGTGAAATGACTTTGATAATCGCGTAGAGAGAGACAGTGGTGATCACCTTTTTTAAAGACAAGAGCTAATGCCTTTATAAATATCAAATCCTGCAGAAAAGTTGTTATAGTAATAAAGGTTATATTTTATTCAGCAAAAGTCACCTTCTGTTTTTAAATAACAAAACATTCTCAGTAATAATATGAGAAAAAACAGATTTCGTAATGTATTGACCCACATACAGCTGAGGTAACAAGTAACTGTTGCCTTACGCTGAAACGAACCTCAATTAGTCATCCAATACAGTGACTAAGTATATACGAGTATTGTAGTAAGTTTAATTTTTTAAAGATAAATATTTAAATATTACAAATGCTTTTATAATTAAACTTTATGAGTACAAGTTCCTGCTTGTAATCGTAAAGAATTTTGTTTATATTTTTGGTGTCTCTCCACAAAAGCCTGTAACACCGTCATATGTACCTTGAGTAGGCTGTGTTAATAGTGTCTGGACTATGCATGGTAGACCGCAATCTTTAAGGCCATTACAGACATCCATTAAGAAAGATGTGGTCTCACATAGATGAAATTGATCTTCTACCCGAAGACATTCACCAACATCTATGTCCGCAGTCGATTCAAATGAACCAGCATGTTGGTTAGAGAGCAGGTGCGCTGTCCACTAAAGTCTAGACCAACCAAGGTTGGAAAATTGATTCTCGTTCCCTATATGTATTATTAAGACTAAATTCTATATGAAAATCTAATGGGACAACTAGAAAGACGAAATCAAAGAAATCCTGGAAGGATTTTATTGAATTCAGTATTTGGAATTTTTGCAAAAATGGACATTTGTTGAGATTAGGCTGTTTCAATAGTGCCATTTGTGCATACCAGATTTCTCAAAACGTTTTAAAATATAAAGCAGTATCTTCTCTCTACATGTATGGAATTTAATATTTAGATGTATCCACTAAAATTTGCCCTTCAGTTTACTTTATGCTAAAATCGAATCATTTTATTGGGTAAAATTTGGTGAGAGTTTCCGTACCTGTTGGTTTATAGGACCAACTTATTCCATCGGATTTGGTTTCTAACGCCTACACGGTAAAGTGTGGGTCTACGCGTGCGAATAAATCAGAAAGGAAGAAAAGTTTGGTGAAGTGATTCAAAATAATAGCAAAAACTTTCGACCTGCTTGGATAGAATTTAAAGAAATTTGGTATTTGTGATCTCGACTAATATATATCGACACGACTCCATTTTGGTTTCAGTTGTCAAACAGTTAAGCTTAATTCAAATCCCACTGTACCACTGATGTTTTTGAATGTCTTCTACGAACTCTATGTTTATCGAAGTCTTGAGCTTGAGAGAAAGTAAGAAAATCATTTTCTTGGTCTCTAAAGAGGGTTTCTAAATTATTTAAAACCACACCCACCAGCTACTACTGTACTATTTTTACGATCTGTCGTGGGTGGAACTCGCTTAAAAGAGAATGGACCATGTTTAGTGGCTATATTGAGCACATCAAAATTTTATGTCTACAGTAGATAAGCCGGAAACGGGTCTGAGATTACTTATGATTAGGAATGAATGATTCACCTGAATCACTGTAGAAGAATGCTGTTACAAAATACATCTTTTTGTCTTGTATTCTAATTATTTTCACACTGGTATTGAAATAAAATAATTAATTAAGCTATTAGTAATAATTATGATCATTATTTCTATTTAATGCTTTTTTATTTTGTCATACAAATATAGCATAATCCACGTTAAATACTGTAATAATAGGAAACAACTATTTTCCTGTTATTGTTCTTTATTTTATCAGTTTATATTATTCTTAATTCTGTTCTTAATAGTAATTCTGTTCTTAATAGTCGGAGATAAGATGTACATTTCTGAAATGCATTCACAATGCATGATACAGTTTTGAATTCACAATAAATTTGTACGAAATGGAATTCCTGTGAGTTTGATTCACATTCTGTATATAAAGTTACATTGTTGCGAAGCATTTTGTGTTCTTTTAATTTAAACCGCTTTGCGTGTATTGTATCTCTATTTAGCCAAAAGAGGAGAAACAGAAAATTGTCGAAGAAATATTGAAAAAGTAAACTTTGCTTTCTTTTAATTATTAATCATGCAGTCTTTCATATTAAGAAAAAAAAATCAAAAGAAAATCGCATACGATTTTCATAATTATTGAGAAGTTGGAAGCAGTGACTGTGTTTTGAAGCAAGTAAGCGAACTTAACACGCAATTCTCCAAAGAGTATAATTCCTTACTGAACTCTAGGTAAAGCTGATTGAACACCAAACACGCCTGGAAGGGTCAACTCTAGTGAAATCAAGCTTTGTGCTGAGCGAGTTAACAAACTTTCCTCATATCTCGGTTATGGATCAACATCCCGGATTGTCGCGAGCGATTGCGTAGGGGATCATGTGACCCACCACTTCCTACCGCGTGTTTGCTCCTGGAGGTTGAGCATCAACCGGTGCTGTCGATATCTGGTTCAATTATCGCGTGTAATGAAGTGTGCCGGTAAATTACAGGAATTTTTATAGAAACAACGCATTCCGTAATTGGACAAACTGATTCACCTTACTTGTGTTCTGGCGACTGATTGGTCACTCGGTAATTACTGCTCTGGCATGGTCGGTTGATACCTGTGAACTTCTCCGAACTGGAAGATAGAATAGCGAAATGTTGCGTCACTAATTATCATATTTTATGTTCTTTTATCGCTGTTTTATTTCTTTGTAAGGAGAGGATACATGCTTTATTTACGTCAGCAACTGTTTCCGTCGATATTCGAAAGGAATTGAAGTAATTACCGAAAAATGATTAAATTTTTCTCTTTTCATCAAAATAGTTTATTATTATTATTTTTTTTTACTTAGATCGATATTTATTTCTTACTTTGATTCTTGTATCACCTGTTTGCATAATCTGTAAAATTCGAACAAGCTTGCTTCTGAACGTCTTCTCGAATACCAATATTTTAGAAACAAAAATAAAGTTTAATACCTATATAGACTGAAGCAGCAGGTTATATCCCGTTATATATAGAATAAATAGTTTCGTTTGTTTCTCAAGAGGTCACAAGAGTCCTGCTTATGTCGTCAAGAATGAAATAGAGAAGATTCTACAGCTGACTGGAGAAATACTTGCCACTAATTTCAGTGGTTTTACATTTGAGTCTGATTCAAATATAAAATTTTGTAATTAAAAAAATGCGCCAAGAGTTCATGCCAAAGAAACGTAGCCCGACTATTCTGAAAAGAAATGATTTTAACTGTTCTGACGAATGGAAGAGCCACAAGTGTTCTAAATGGATTGGTTAGAAATGGTCTGATTTAAACCTCATGTAGCTTATACGTTATCCCGCAACATATACTGAAACAGAGAATGGAGTCTGAAAGAAAAACGCAAAATTTAATATATGTAATATACGGTGTAGCTCACGGTCTTTAATAATTTCAGTTAATTTTTTGGGGAAATTCTTAGCAAGACTATATATTAATTTTGTGCATCGGATCTCCAAAGAGTATAATTCCTTACTGAACTCTAGGTGAAGCTGATTGAAACCAGACACGCCTGGGAAGATCAACGCTAGTGAAATCAAGCTTTATACTGAGCGAGTTAACAAACTTGCCTCATCTTTCGGTTATGGATCAACATATTCGACTGCGTAGGGGATCATGTGATCCATCACTTTGATAGCATCCCAGATTTGTTTTTGATTTTAAGCACAAATCGGTAATTAAAGAAGAAATAACAATATATATGCGTATGTTCTCTAGATAAGTTTCCTGTTTTCGGGACAAAAAGACTCGCCATGTCTGTATTGGACTAGCTATTCTCGTCCTAGACGGAATTCGAACACAGCTATTTCCAAGAGAAGGGCAAATATCTCATCATTCATGACTGCACTTCAGAAACATTTAGAATTGCCTAGAAGTAAAAGTTTTAGTCGATTTTATATACTGCTTCACAGATAACGTTGTTGTTTGGATCGGATTAGGCAGCATAACAAAGGATATATAATAGTGCAGGTACATGTAGTGACTTTCTGCAAAGAATTTCCATACATGAAAAGCGGATCTGGATATAACATAATAGCCTCAGCATTCAGTTTTCAATCCTTTACAACTAATAAGCATAGTCTAAACTATGTTTATTAAACTACTTCCTAAAGTCCTAGTCTAAACTTCACCTACTAAACTACTTCCCCAAAAAGCATAACGCTATAATACAAACTTCAGTGAGAGTACAATGCAGTCTTTTCCAGGAATGTGTTGTCTAAACTATATTGTCAGGTTAATTTGCTTTTGAATGGCCAAAGTGAATCTAATAGATTCTCTTACTGATTTTGAGAAAGTCTACTAAAAATGAGAATGAAGACAGAAAATATGAAACGGTATGACTATTTCACATGTTCGTGGAAGCGTGTTTTGCGACGCGTGCGTCGCAAACACGCTTCCGATCACGACAGGTTTTGGTTGTCATTAATAATAATTTATCATTCTTTGGTTCTGGCCAGTTCTATTCGATTGCTTGATACGTTACCTTTTGTTTTCTACTTTTTCTAACGCTGTACTATCTCTCCAACGGTTCTCTTCGGATTTCCCACTTACACTGTTGTGCGGTGAACACAATCATTGAGTACTTATCTAATAAGCTCACGAATTGATGTGCATGTCTTTTCTCTTCATATTGTTTCTAGTTGCTCTGATGTTATGTTCATAAGCGATTTATATATATATAAGAATATATATATATATATATATATATTCATTTTTTTAAAAAATGAATCAATGTGTAGAAAATTGTCGTCAATGTATAATAGGTGATAATAATACATAAAAATATCTGCTTTTAAATGTCGCTATCGTCTTTATTTTCAAAAGGCATAATATCAATTTATATACTTTCGCAATATATATTCTCAATATTTGAAGTACATGGAACTCCATCGAAAGAAATATGCTGTGATTTTTTTTATCAGCGCAGTTTGTGTGTGTGTGTGTGTAAATATATATATATATATATGTTAAATATATATATACACACACACACACACACACTGCGCTGATAAAAAAAATCACAGCATATTTCTTTCGATGGAGTTCCATGTACTTCAAATATGCTGTGATTTTTTTTATCAGCGCAGTTTGTGTGTGTGTGTGTGTAAATATATATATATATATATATGTTAAATATATATATATATATATATATATATATATACACACACACACACACACACTGCGCTGATAAAAAAAATCACAGCATATTTCTTTCGATGGAGTTCCATGTACTTCAAATATTGAGAATATATATTGCGAAAGTATATAAATTGATATTATGCCTTTTGAAAATAAAGACGATAGCGACATTTAAAAGCAGATATTTTTATGTATTATTATCACCTATTATACATTGACGACAATTTTCTACACATTGATTCATTTTTTAAAAAAAAGGATAGTTTTAAATTAACAATAAATTATTTTGTTAACAAAATTATTTATTTTTGTCAATATTATCAGTTCATATTTTAATATGAATTATAAATTAAATTTATGTTAAATCATCTTTTTATATATGAATATTTCACAAAACTAGTGATGGCAAGTTTAAATGACCTTCGGAAAATCTAAGCATTCTTTTAAGCAATTAAAAATAGGCTCTCAGAGTTGCAGATGGATGTACTCGGCGCAATTTTTATTCAACCACCCCCATCTAAAGCCTAGTAGATTACATTTATTAAGGTATTCTTGACTAATTTAATTACGTTGCCAAGGGCTCTCTTCACCTTGCAAAGATGCTCTCGTTTTACTTAATCTGTTCATTAAAGAAATGCTTGTTAAAGCGATTAATGAGTTAGCTGTGAACACAAATTATTTCTGAGGCTTAAATTTAAAAGGTTTAATGGCTGTATAATGAACTAGCGGTAATTACATTAGGAAACAATCGAAGCTGGTTGTCGAACGAATTGCTAAACGAATGCAAATCATTTCATCTTGTGTCATATGTTGCTTCGCCTTAAGGGAGAACGGAAGAGGGGGTAAAATAAAAAAAAAATGGAGCAACACCGCAACAATCTGACAGCGATGCCTCTTTAACTCGATAAATGTCACCAGCTCGTGCCACACCAAGTAGAACATCTTATCTTGGGAGGTGGAGGGGGGGGAGCTATCGGGTTTAGGAAGATGACATTTTCCGTCTAATGTCATTAGTGGCTGCTCGGAAGAAATAATTCACTACGTCGAGTGCAACATTTACGGCTTGATAGATCGTCAGGTCTAGCGCCTCCTGCAGCCCGGCCTTCCCTAGCTTCGCCATGACATCAATAATTCACCTTCCCCCTCGGAATCAATAATTACCCAAGAATGGCTCGAAATCCTGTAGCTCTGAGCTCCTTAGTGGCTTTAGCTGTAGCGCTCCGGCTTCACGCGTTGGTGGCCTCCCCCTTAGCTTGCAGCGTCGTTGTCCCCTTCCCCCCCCTCCTTGAAGACCTCGTCGGCTGCACTCACGCCAAGGGCTGACGGTCTGCACGAGCTAGTCGCTCACGTGACCATGGGCAATGAAAGGGATTATGACTTGGTCATATCTTCCGTCCATCGCTGTCTCAGCGAGTCCCGGCGTGAATAATTAAGCCAGTGGCAGGCTGCATGTTGCTTAGTGGTGCTTACTGGAGAACCCCGTCCTCCGATGGCGGCGTCGTGCTTGTCCAGTGTCGACCACGATCCATAAAGTTCCGAATCTATGAAACATTAATAAACAAGCTAGCAATAGGCAGGAATAATGGCGGCAGATCCGGTGCCTAATGGCTTCTAAGAGACCCAAGGTAACGTGCCTGATATGGTGTTCCGAAGGCTCGAGCAAGCTGGCGTCTGGTTTAAGTTAGATTTGTTACTTTGCATATTTGTTGGCCACTGCGCAATGGTGGAGGTACTTGTTTACCTTTTGGATTGGCATAAATTGAGGGACTGTTTAGTTTAAATACAAGGGTTATTTAGCGTATTAAGACAGGCACGGGCGTTCTTTGTCACACTTTACCACTAGAAGGTCACATGACTGACCGTGTATAGTCTCACGAATAGTAAGTGATCGTCCTGCTGTTTGCCTAACTTCTAAACATATCAGTCATGCAAGCCACTCCTACTGTGGGAATATTATATTCTGTACTGACTATTGCTCCTCTGAACACTTCCAACTTCCGTCGTATATTCCACATTTCAAGTTCATTTAAGTTGAGGCTTTAGTATTGAGCGATTCCCATAGAACACTATCTTATAAAGAAGAAGTAAAGATTTTTCTACGGGTATTTATACCAAAGCAGCAACTGAAAACTCAAATCGTATTAGACATCTATGTAGCTTGAAGTTTCCACTGGGTGTAAACAATTATAAATGACAGATTATTACTCCTTCCCAGAAATGGAACGATATACGTCATTGTTTTTGTTCGTTTTATGAGCTGTAGTCTTGCACTTTACAATTTCTCTTTCTCCTTTTTTAATAAAGATTCATTGATTGATTTACGATATTTTTTCACAAATAATCGTCTTCTACTGTTTTAGCTTCATAGCGATACAAGTAACTCAAGAGTAAGTGGATTTTAACTACTGAGCGACATGGAAATTCTATTCTCGCATTTCTTCCCAATGATGAAAATGCACCCATACCTCAAATAATAACAAAATTCAGTGCTGAAAATCTGAATTAGAAATAATAAAAACAAATGTAAAATGAATGTAGTCATAACACAAATTGAATATAACAAAAAATACCTATCAGTAAAACTATTATTAATCTAAGGATAGGCGATCTCTTTATTGCATGCTTGGGATTGAAAATCTGACAGAAAAAAATTCTCGTTACTAGCTGAATTGTTGTTACTTGGAGTTAAAGGCCGAAGCAACCAAGACTGTGAAGGGCAATGGATTATGCCTTTTCAATTTTCCTGCTTTCAGGGATAAAAAGCAAACCCCTAGCTTTTGGGGGTTTCATTGAATCAGCTCCATATGAGACCCGATTCACCTTCACTTGAAAAACTTTATACAGGTTCTTCTTGTCACGGTTTGGGACCGCAAGCATGTTATTGATGGGTAAACACTCCGTAGAAAAAACAGAAACTGGAATTCTCTGTGAGATTCACCAAATATATGATTTTCCTTTAAGTACTGTCCTCGTAACTTATTGATGCACGATTTAAATTAAACGTTTAATATTTAACAGAGTTGTAACCGAAAAATTCGAACTTTTATAATATGGCTGTACATTAAAATTATTCATTAGTTAGTACCTGAGCAGATGAGTTGGAAATTTAGTTAGTTTTTCACACACCAGATGTCACTGATGAGAGTGCTGTTCGGTACAACTGTTCCTATATTTATCTAGCCGATTGAATAAGTATAGAAGCCACACTTTCAATGGTTATCTCATTAACTGAAATATACGTAAATCATGAAACCAAAGACGACAAGAGCAAACACTCTTCCCAAGTGTCTTACTAGCCCAACCATAACTAACACAGCCATCTCGTCATTGCCATACCAGAGAAAGCATTGAATGTGAGGGTTGTAATTAGCTCACGTAATCGTCAATATTTTACTAGTAGCGTAGTCAGTGCGAATGTCGAACGAGCACTTTCTCGCTCCTGTTTAATTAATGGTACAAAAGAATAAGTTCCAGTGGCAGTAATAACAAGGAAGACCAGCTTCATGAAAATGTCACCTCCTTATTTATTTCAATTACCTAAATTGATGATAACTAGAATAATAAAAATCATCACATCAGGTCGTTGTACCAACATAAAAGAGAAGTCACTCAGTGGTATTACCATGAGCAGGCTCAGATTACTTGTTAATATTGATCACCTTTATTTTTTAAATATTTAGAAATTAAAAGCAGACTATGTTTCAAGAAATCGCACGTGCAAACTCCGGTTTGTACTGCAGTGAAATCGATAGCATAAGTTGTGTGTTCTCATTGTTAAAATATTTATGCGCTTATATAATAGTTGAGCGCACACCGTATAAAAGCTAGTAGTTACTGTAAAAACCTTTATAAAAGGTCAAAGAGCGAGCAAACAAACTCGCGACATCTCCAGATCAACAATTAATGCGCTAAATAGCGAAAGCCATAAGATACAACGTAGGGGGATCTCATACAGACGACGCTGTATATGTCACATAGTTGCTCGGTAAAGTTTACCCCTCTACATTCATAGTCCCAGATATGCGTTGCCCGTATGTTTGTGTACGTGTTTCGGCACAGCGCCATTGAAAGGCTACAGAGAAACGCCATGCAATTGCACGAGCCTGTAACAGATGACTTCAACCATACACATGGATTAATATGTGCTGGTCATTACTGATGTCCCAAAATTCCAGCCTCGCTGCCAGTAGCCGCCTACTCGTATGCTGCCGGAGACACTATCATAATACCAGCAATTTATCATAGCGGTGTAGAACGCACACTGGCTTCGAGCCGTTTATACATACGGATGAGTGAAGTGCACCGAGTGGACAATGGCTAGTTCGGTTAATTAGACAAACTGCCACCAGAGGCCGGGAGAAATCCCAGGGTCCCACTTGTGTCATCATGTATCCCCCCTCTCTTCACTCCTTGGTGTCCTCTCGGAGGAGCAAGGGTACAGAACTGGACATTAATTTGGTAGACTGCTCGTCTACTGCACAAAGCGATGTTCAACTCAGAAAAAGTTGTAAATGTTTTAATAGAGAACACTTATATGCACATAAACAAGAGACAATAAAGCGTTGCTACCCAGATAGTCACTAAGATAATGACTAAGTGAACATTTCCTTGACAGCGATAAGGTAATTATTTTTGTAAATCTTTACTTTTTCTGTAGATGGCGCAAGTTTCGAAACATGAAACTTCTCAAATATAAATTACATATTCAAGATGTATATGTCAGTGACTTGAGAAACCATATCGATATATTAATCAGTTCGTTTGAGCAGTATTTTATGAATTGTGTGCTAATGCAATATGCTGAATATAATATGATAAACAGCTTAGATGCTTCATCTATTTACTGAGGTATTTATGAATAACTTTAACCTTGTCTTGAATAAATATTGGAAATTGTAGCTCAGATTTCGCAGTCTTTCGGCTTTACTTTAAGTATTTTATTTATACGATGATGTTAAAAATGGCTTGCTTTTTTTGTCCGTATTATCATATTTATTTCGTAATATAGAATTTTATTAAACAGTAATCTCTAGATGCTACCACGGGCCCCTTTGCTTCCAAATCATAAGTTTCCTATTATTTTTGAAGTGTTGTTTTTTTTCGAAGAAATTAGTTTTCTAATTTTTCTAATTAGTTTCCACTCTCGTGGAGGATAAAATGTCAATCGTTCGTTTCTAATCGTGTAAGATGTAAATAGAAGTTTGTACTGAGAAATCAAAACTTTGAGCAATAAAGATGTTACATTTCGTATTAGTGATTTTAAGAAAAAGTTTTAAAGGTTACATCATAATTGAAAGACTGTCCTGTTGAGGAAAAGTGTTACTATCTCTTTTTAAAGAGATTTCATTTATCAAACGTTTCGGGATCTTATTCGAAGACTAACAGTTCAAATCCTTATTCTACTTTTGTGGAATACTACAGATCTCGAGTATCATTTAGTAGCATTTAGTGGTAGTCGGAAATTTGGTATTTCAATAAGTTGAAATTTCACTTATAGATATTTTTCATTCTTCATCGATGTCACAATCCGCTTCAGAATCCAGGTGATTTTGCGTAAATTCTGAAGAGGATCTAATTAAAATCCAAAATAGGTTTGCATAACGAAGTTTTATAGGAACAACCTGCAATGAAATGCAGCAGTAACGAAAGTGCAGCACCAGTGTAGTTTCGTGCTTTCAGGATGCCAAGTCATTATGCAAACTTTCTTTTGTCCTTTATTAGATTAGAAGACGTTTTCTTCTCTAATGAAAACGTTTAAATGATCGACAAAGTATTCTTTAAAGTCTTCATATTTGAATTTTTTACGCATGTTAAGTTTATTAATACAACATTTTAATTTGATTTACTGAGTAGTTCAGGTACTTCATTTTACGTATAAACAAAAGATTATTGGAGAAGATCCATTCTTATTTATGTCAAGATCCATGAATCAGTATTTCAGCATTTTGAGTATTTCAGTATTTTTAGTTAGAGAAATAAAAATACAAATTTTGGTTTTCATTTATTGAGAAAAAGTTGGGACCGGTGACCTAATTTTCTTCTACGTAGCGGGCGAGCGAACGAGAGAGAGAGAGAGAGCCCTTATAATTTAACCGTAATTCATGGCAGGTGGGAAGAGGAACAGAGACAGGCAGGGAAGCCGTTCCCTACCCAGGAATTTATTAACCAAGATTGTTGTTATCTTACTCATCATCCGCTTAATGACCAATGTATCGTGTGTGTGTGTGTGTGTAAGCGCGCACTTGCTTAGAAAGCGAGAGAGAGAGAGAGAGAGAGGGGGGGAGGGAGGGAGGAAGGGAGGGAGAGAGAGAGAGAGAGAACTAGCTATCTACTGAACGTCAGAGCCACCTAGTTCGGCCCGGCACTCGCGCGCGTGCCAGATTTCTGGTGCACGATCAGCCTAGCGAGGAGGCAGATGGCAAGTCCATGTTGAGCGTGCCGGCTCACGCCCTGTAGTCTTTCATTACGCGAAAGCTCGCCCTTCGCTTCAATCTCGGGACTGGTGAAGAAGCGGAGTTATGACGATGATTAAGACAAGGGGTTGGGCTCCCTCTGCTACACGACAGAAGGCTTTAGAAGTTTATCTTGAACTTTGCAGTGTCCAATTCAACGCCCATCCGCCATCTTGCACTCAACTGTAGGACGAAGATGATGGTACGGCAACCAGCAGTTCTAGATCTATAAAACAATTTAAAAAAAAATTAAAAAAAACAACAGCACCTTTGTTATAATTCTTTACTTCAGAAAAGGCGCCGTGGTTTCTTTTTTTTAAATTTTGCGTTGTGAAATTCTGCTCTCTCTCTCTCTCTCTCTCTCTCTCCTGTCTCTCCCCTCAGCATTTCATGACTGTCATTCATGGGAAAAAATATAGTAGTATAGTGGAATGATGTGTTTGCATAGAGCAAATTGTTCATTTAAGCACCACACTTCAAAGTCATAAAACTGATTCTGGTCTGTATTTTGCTGTCGACGGAATTTATAACATTGATCAGTCCTGTCAAACGCCCTTAAAGGAAGCGAAAAGAAACAAGAAATGCCTGCCGATAATATTCTTTCCATGACTGGAATGTTAACATCTTAGTACGAAGGCATGATTTCATTTGAAAAAGTGGATTCATAGGATGCGACGGCTTCGTGCTTGACTTCGTATTTATAGTTGTGAGAACTTTTGCAATAAATAGTAACCACTTGTAAGCTGTAAACAAATATTGTGCAAAATTCATCGAACGGGAATTTCATTTTATTTTCTATATGGAGGCATTTTTCCCAATGGAATTTCTCACTGTGATAATACCTTTTAAAAGAGGCTTTACCCGGAAAGCTCATTAAACTCATATGCACACCGCGTGCTTTTATCTATTCATAATAGTTTCTTCCATTGTGAGTTCATTTCAATTGGGTTTTCATGTAAAGATTGAGAATTATCCTCAAATATTGATAAAATGGTATACACAATTCAAAGACGAACACTCTGATGTTCATGACTGCTCATCAAGAGATAGGATTTATTATAACTGGATGATGTAGTCTAATTTGGCATCATTCTGATATTCCTCTATTTAGAGAAAGGAGAACTTCCTTAACATTGGCGGCGAAATGCTTCTCGAGAGCTGTCTAGGGAGGCTTTATAACGTATCCCAACCATTTGATGCTTCCTTTCGTCAATTACAATCTTAAGTAATCAGGCTTTTACCATACGAGTGAACGAGCGCTTGCAGGTATTAAGCATCTGGATTAAAATTAAAGCTGGATTTGTCAGAGTTCGTTAGAATGCTGTCACCAGAGGCCGCCGCATGCACACTAACGTGTTGTTGATGTACCATTGCTCGCACTCTCGGATGGTATGATTGATTATGTTTCCTAAGCAACAGGGAGACAAACCCTTTAGGGAATGGACATCAGTACGCACGCACGAACACACACACACACACACACACACACACACACACACACACTAAGGGACGGAATAAGGAAGGTAGTTGGTCTGCTCACAGAGAGGAAATGGGTTTATGCAGTCCTTGCATAGGAGATCAACACACTAGTCTGTCATTAGATCCTCGTTCCTTGTCGGAAACAGGGCTGGCATTGGTAGTGAGATTAAACTCCAGTAACTTGTCCTACATTGCTTGTAGATACGTTAAGCCCTCCCACCCTCTAAGTGTTTACGACTGGTGTCGAATCTCCCACAGATACTAATGATTTGTGAGGTTTTTTACAGCTGTCAGTAACGGTCCGTGATGTAACATGTACAGGACATGAAATCGCAGGACAGGTGATCGATATCTGCGCATATCATTTGGCATTTGTTTTGATTAAGAAATCAAAAGAAACTTCCAGAAAGACATCTTAATGAAACTTATTTTTCTGTTATTTTTGACTTTCTGGTGTAGGGTTTTAAGAATTTTTAATGAGTAACAGAGACAAAGATTGTGTAATTAATTTTGTTTTTCAGTATATCATCGAAGTTACTTATTATATGACATCTAATTACTCATTTTTTATTGTTGATCTTAAGGAGTATTGATTTGTGCATGAAGAATACATACTGTACGACAGACTAAGGCATAGTTGCGATAACACCAGGATTTCGGTTTGAATCCAATTTAGGACGCGGGAAGGGGGGAGGGTGAGGACCTTTTATAAGAACTTTTCAACTGAAAGTGAGTCGACCGGTCTCATAACGGAGGTGGCATGGTGAACTTAGAGTTATAATAGTTTTTATTCCCTCAAACTGGCATAGAATACAAGGTATTTACCGACTTAATATACTGGACTGATCACCTTAATTGTCTGGTTGGCAATTCTAACCTAACAAATCCTAATTTGTCATCAGTTTCGAAATTAAAAAATATTTCCAGACAGATATATCAGAAAATGTTATCTAAAAGGTATATTACCATGATTAAGAATGTTAAGAATTTATAGTACGCCCAGTGATCAAAACATTAGAGATATTTCCGTTGCTAAATATAATCCACCAATAATACACGCTGCTAACGACATATGACAGACAATAAATTGGAAAACATAAGTTCAAGTGTGTGTGTGTGTGCGTGCGCGCTCGCGCGGGTGTACTTACCCGAAAATAGACATAAGTCGTGACCTTTTGTGGTCATGACGTTTGCCTCTTTTCGGTCACGAGGGTCTGATATATTTCGAGAATGGTATGATAAACAGAAATATCAAGTCAACATCCAGTATGTGACTGGAAACTGCTGATTGATGCCCGAGATAGAAAAAGGATCAGAAGTATCGTTATATAAACAGCATCTGATCAAGTGATTGCGTAGGTACAATAAGTGATTACTAGAAAGTGTGTCTGAATACATCATGAGTCTACTTTTGTCGCAAAGAGGACTTACAGCACAGCTACAATGGTGTTATCCTTAATGGTACAGCCACTTAGGGTACCACCATTGTCAATAAAACAAGTAATGATGGCCAAGATGAGCAACTGAGAAATCAACATTAGATACTGCAAGACTGGAGAAAGGCTGTATGGAGTGATTAATCTCATTCGCTCTTACTTATATATGGACGGAAGGACAAGGATATCACCACAAACTTGAAGTCATGGACCCATCATGATGGTCACAATATATAACGGTGGCTACGCATTAATAGTCTGAGTCACGCTTTTTTGACTTGGCACCTTTTTGTCGTTTTCACACAGAGCAAAACTAAATGGTGCATCCTGTCTGAACATCATTGCCAACCAAGTATGCTAATTCGTGTTAACTTTACTCTGCATGTGATTGACATTTCCCAAAGGATTACGCGCTGTGTCACAGTACATGGCGAGTTATCCTTTTGGAATGTGACAGGAACGTGACTGTGATTCTATTAATGGGTTGGTCTCCCCGTTATTTATAATCTCAATCCCATTGAATGTCTTTGGAATATGGTTGAACCAGATATTCGTGACAGTTGTCCAACGTTAAAAGGTTGTTACCTTTATTACATTGGTTAGTCAGTATATATTGGTTACAATATATTGGTTACCCAGTAAATTTAGCTATGTGTAAATCAATCTAAATAAAACTGAAATACTTACCTTTGATTATTTACCATGCGATGAAAACTAAGTTCACATAGCCTAAAAAAAACCTCTTCATCGAAGATATCAACGTGCTGTTTCAAGTGGAAATACCACGAAATATTTATTGCTTTTATTCTAATCTATTAAAAAACTAGAATTTTTATTCTTTATAACAGATTTTTCTTGCTGTTTTTTCCTGGCCACTTCATCAGAAAGAGCAGTGTAAGAAGTAGTATAAAATTATACACCTCCATTGCCTACCATTTCCTGCTGACAACACTTAACGTATCCGGTAGTTTCTGAGATAAAGTCAGCAATATTACTTCATAATCACTCTCTATGTAAAATTTATCCCCCCCCTTCTCTCTCTCTCTCTCTCTCTCTCTTCTGTGCATAAAAATTCATTACTGTTTAAGTAATTTCAGTAAATTTAGTAAATTTAGTAAATTTGAAAAAAAATTCAAGAACAGTCCAGTATTTAAAAAAATGCAAAAGTTTTTATGAAGATAAAAAATATCCGTTGTTAAATGATATAAGAAAATGCATATGTACCTAAACGATATCTTCGTGTTAGATATTTTGTTGTGAAAAAGAAATCTTTCTTTCGCAATATTTAATATTACCATTGATGATAACTATTTTCATTTCACCTAAGTTTGTTGGGAGTTTTCAAGTTCTGAAATTATAAACTTAAACTTTACGTTCTAATAAAGAACGAAATATCATTTATAAATAATAGCTTAAAGCCATATTTTTAACTATAGGCCACACGAACAGAATATACGCAACTGATAGACATAATATTTAATTGTCTGTCTTTAATATATTCAGATTATGATGAGGATACTGAAAGAAAGAAATGAAAGCAAAAAAAAACCCAAAAACTACGAAAATTACGCTAATTGAATAACATGGGAATGTTTAATAGCTTGAAAGAACCATTTTCGTGAAGCGAAGGAAAGAAAAAAATCAACAAAAAGAAATAAATAAAATAAGAAACGCTTCTGCTTTCCTTCTAAAAAAATTATTCATTCTTTTAATGTAGTAGATTAGACCTACACGCAGTCATCAAACAAACTCATAACTGAGAAAGTTGTCAGGGTATTTAGAAAGATCAAAGAATAGGTAACTTATTAAAGAAGAATAAGTAAGAAGTAGTAATAAGTAATAAGAAGAATAAGATCAAAGAAGAATAAGTAACTTAAGAACACAGTGACAGCAATCTTCATTTTCAATATAGTAACTCTATTCAAGGTTAACCCTGTACTTTGTTCCATATACTCATATATGGAATAAAGTAGCATTATATGAACGGTAACATCGTAAAGACTATCGATACGTCTTTCATTCGAAGCTTTGCTTATTCTCTGACTTCCTTCCTAATATGAATAAATATCGAAACTCAAAAGTGTCGACCGTTGAGAACACATCTCTTAGCACTAAGATTGCTGTGACGAATTTGAGTTGCATTTTTTTTTTTTTTCCTTGTTAGCTTAGCTAAGACAAGTGGGAGGCATTTTCCTCGACATACGGCGCTACAGTCTCACGTAACTTAGCGTCATAAGCCATATCCACTTTAATATCCCCGTCCTTGGTGATCTTGGCCCCACTCCACCGTCCCGTCTCATTCATCATACCTGAGGCACAGGCGTATGAAAGGTGTGAGTCATCTCATGACGGCCTGCCACGGGTCCGATCCTTTGTGTTGGCTCCCTGAAAGGCGGCTTCCCCGCTGGCCGTCTTGACAGCAGGGACACATTAAGCAAGGGTGGTCGCTGTACCCTTAATGCTGCTATATGTTGGAGTTAGTTACAAGGGGGAAGGTCTCTGATCATTTACGGCCGCTTCACCCAGAGCTCCTCATGCACGGTTTCTTCCGTTTTTTGTGTTTTACGGATAATAGAGGGCGCGTCAGTTTGGATTCTTGAATGAGAAGAATATGGCTCTTTAATAACAGAAACAGTTCAAAAGGGAGTTTTTTCCCCTTCCGGTTTAGGTCGCTGCACAATAGAGATCGCTATTCGCTAGACTAATTTTAAGTCTGACTTTTAGCCGTCAGACTTAAAATGACAAGCAATCTAAGAATAATCATTTATAAATGATTTTTGTAATTGCATTTTTATTTTAATATTTTAAATAACATTTAGAATATTAAAACACGATTACATCTAAATACGATTACGATAATTAAAATTCCATCTAAAGAACTTTTATCCCTTGCGTTAATCTTATAATACCCATGAGGGTATTATAAGATTAACGACTTTTCATGTTTAAGATCACTCTAAACAATTTACTCTTTCTTATCTTCCAATAAATTTTTCTTTCTTGTCACCAAATAATTTCAAAGTCATATTTTGAGGTGTTTCATATTAAATGTAAAAATCGATATATTGTTTTCATATTATTATTTTATTCTGTTGCTTTTTACGTTTCTAGTTTATTGTTACTAATTTAATTTGAGGGATTGTTTCATATCGCAGGAAATAATCTACTGGTTGCATTCTGATGTTTCTGAAAGAGAGAATTATGTATTTTCATTTTATATTTTCTGCCAGCCAAATGTTCTTTCCAAACATATCTTAAAAGTAAATCGATATTCGTTTGTTTTTTATTAGGATCACGTCATGGACTACATCCTTTCATGTATGAAACATTATTTTGAATTTTCCGTATCCGCTTTCTTACTTAGCTAGATACAATCTTGTGTAGTAGTAATCATTGTCCCATCATCGCTAAGCTATATGAAATTGTTTTATTGGTGCAAAGATATCAAACGGGTGTTACAACTATATGTAAATCGATATACGAAAAATATAATTCAGAGAAGCTTGAGCTCACCTTTAGTGATTTAAATAGCCAAAAAAAAAAAAAAACATATTGCATTATACTTCAGAAACTGGGAATACAGCAAAGTATACTAGTCATCGATAATTCCATTCCCCCATGTATAAACAGTCTTCAAAATGCATTTTCCTTTAGGATTTGAGGAAATATGATAATGAAAGCTGGAATAGTTTTAAGAATACAACGACCAAAATATTAAATAGCATCAACTTGTGGTTTACCAAGATTAATCCATGGAAAAAGAAGTATTGTGCGTGTCTCATAAATTCTGTATATTTGGATCAATGCAGATAGTATCCATTAGCGCTCAGATTGCTGTTCTGGTTACACGGTTGCTGCAGAAATTTTTAACAAACACAAAATTGTAGCCTATGGTCCAAAGATTGATCGATAGTGAAAAACAGTATTATTATAATGGAAAATGTTTCTTTCCTGTTTTT
Source organism: Typopeltis vanoorti (assembly GCF_054136105.1). Classification (NCBI taxonomy): domain Eukaryota; kingdom Metazoa; phylum Arthropoda; class Arachnida; order Uropygi; family Thelyphonidae; genus Typopeltis; species Typopeltis vanoorti. Next base: position 65,151,432 of record NC_143559.1, read on the forward strand.
CTTATATATGTTGTCGATATGCTCATTGGAAATATATCCTGTACCTGGGAAAATTATTTCAAAAGTTCACTCTTTATGAAAAAGGTGTGTGTTTTTTTTTTTTTTTTTTTTTTTTGTTTAAAGAATGAACGAGGATCCAAACATTTACTTATTTAGGCAAGAAGAGAGATAAAAATTACATAAAACTTATCTCGGAACTAAGTATCACTTATAGCATAGCGGTGTAGAATTTTAGAATTGGTGTTGCATATTAGCGATTTAATATAACTTTAAGTGAGAAATATGTTTCGATGTAATTTGGCTGTTAGTTGCATTTATCTGTCGTAGTTCATTGCTTATTTTCTTAAAGGAAATATGTTCTTAAAGGTTCTTAAAAATACGTTCTTAAAGGAAATAATGTGTTACTAAATTCATAAATAAAATATCCAGCTTCCAGAGACTCAAAATTTAGGGCAAGCAATTGCTTTGTTGAATGCTGGTAGTTTTAGTATTTCAGTAGCATGTTTTATTACATTCTTCATCAGGTATATAGGTTGCATTTTATTTCTGATATCAGCTGCATCGTAATTTCTCCTTTATAGGGCGCCCGCACAACTTCCAACATTCTTTAGTGAAGAATTTCCGCATTTTCATCTTTATTGCAACGAAAATTTTACAAAACGAGTAATTGGGATTATTAATCTTATTATAAATTAAATAAAAAGGCTTATTAAACAGTTATAAATAAGTATGCAAGCGAGAGAGAGAATAAATTTAAGATGGTATATTTATGAGAAAAAAAAGTACTAATTTATGGAATTCTTCTGCTAAAATCAAAAACAAACAGTTGCAAGCAATCTGCATCGTTGCCCGAGAGTGTGCTATCTGTTGCGACTTGTTACTAAGCCACCTGCTTCACAACACATAAGAATGCTGACATACGGGTACCAAGTGTAAGAGTAGACTTCCTTCCCCTTTAATGTGTAGGTCATTGACTGTTAACGAGGACACGGGAGAGTTTCGTTTCTTTAAAGAAGAAATTAAGCAGGACGAGTTGGCAGTCACGCACCTAATATTGTCTCTTCTCTCACAGCACAGCACGTCGTTCGTTGCATATATGGAGAGACATTTTTTAATATGGACTTCGAATCGTGCTTTGAACTTCATCAATCATTACAACTTTGAAATCGGTCACTTACACTCCGCAGTGCTGAGCATGCGTAACAAACACATATCTTATAAAGAATAATTTTAAGTGAAAAACTTATTTCTTTTATTTATTAAAGCTGAAACATTTAATATTAATCCACCTTTCTTCGATAAACAACATCACGTGAGGCAGTAAACTGTATGAACTAATGAGCTTTATGTTAAAGATACCAAGCTATTTTAAATATAAACCTGGTTTTAATCCATTTCCCAAATAAGCAAACAGACAAGTAAGTCAAGTTTGCGCCTGCAAGTAGTGCAAGTCTGGGTGACCCGCTTAAATTACTAATTAATAATAAAAAAACTTTCTTAATGAGCTTTATGTTCTGATGTAGTTCTCAATAATTTATATACTCTTTTGGTAATTGGCTGGTACTCAAAATTAGGATTTACATATCAAGATCACATTCCTAAGACTGGTATTCTGTAAGAAAGCCAGCTGAGGCCTCTAATAGAAAGATTTCAAAAAAGTCAACCGAGGTGGTTGGGAGAATAATTTAGATATTCATCCTTGCCTATTCAGTGCTCTTATCTCTCTCTATAGACCAACGAATAGATACAGAGGAAGACGAAAGCCTTTTCCCCATCAAAAAAAGTTTTGGCGATATATAAGCGAAATAAAATTGTTTGAAGATGAGGCACTCGCATTCATGAACCGCTTGACGTTTACCAATTGGCACATAAAAGAGCAACTTGGCTTACCTTCTTTTAATAGACTTTATATATGAGTTGTTATTTCATCTTTCTGTATATACTTCCTTATTCATACTTGGATAAGTATGCATGTGCGTATGTATACATCAGATTATGTTGCAAATTTTCTTTGCACAATTTCTCTATCCAATGAACACAAATTTCGGTCCTCTATAGACATTTTAAAACGGTAGTATGAAAAATTTGATTGAAACTCGTGTGTGTAAATAAAACCCCAGGCAATGCTCTGTTTTGTTAGTAGCAGTGGGTAGAATGAAATAAATATGCATCCGAATGAAAAAGCAATAGATTTTTTTTCTCCTGATTGAATAAATTTAATTTCACCAGTGCCTTTTCCCGAAAAGTCTAAGTAGAATCAATCAGATTTTATTTGCTTCGGCTTGTCTTTAATAATTGCTTAAGGTCAAGGTACTTGTTGCACTAAACAATACTCTATGCGGAAGAATTATATCTAAAGACAACCCCAATCTGTTATCGTTCCAGGATTGGAGTTCATCAAGCGATTATGCTGCGAGCTGATGTGCGTTCGGTTTGATACAATGTTCTTTCCTTCGAGGATTTAATGCGAAACTATTAAGCTTACGCCCCAAAATTCCCTATTACTCACTCCCATGACACAGTGGCATAGAAGAATCTCGATCATCACCCTTGCTTCCTGCTGTGGCCAATATTTACGGTAGGTCGTACAAGTTATTGATTGCAGCTATCCTTCCCGCGAACCATCTGATGGAAACCCATAATCTAGATATTTAGTATAGTAATTAGAGCATAATGTGTTTAGGTAATTTTTGTAGGTTGCTGCAATAAATATTGTTGTAAACTGCTGCTTCGGCTGCCTTGTGTATGTAATGACATTGTCGATATACTCGTACTGTACTGTGTGTGTGTGTGTGTGTGTGGCGCCTCTCTCCTGCAAATCGTCTTTTCCCTCAAGGCTCACAGGTCAACCGAAGAAGCACAACATTGCAGCGTATAAATCAAGAGACAAAAATCACTTGGTTACGCTTTCCGAGCGTTTAAAAATCTTTAAGGTATGTTTAGTTTTTAAGTGCATTTCATAAAATACGTGAGCACTTAAGATTCGTTTTGTCCTTCCATCCAAATGCATATGAAAATTCTGCTCTTTGGATAGATTTCATAGAAATTGGGTATTTTGATCTTTATTAAGCTTTGCCGACTCGTCTCAATTTAAGTACAATTATTTTTTGTATCGAAATTTGGCGAAAAAATATATTCAAAGTAATATAAACTCTACTACGATTAAACATTGTAGTACAGATCCTGAATACAATGTTGCATTAAATTCAAACTTAGGCAAGTAAAATAGTTCGAAGCGATGCAAAAGTATATGTTACAAATTGCAATAAATAATCTAAAACAGCTCTAGAGTTGACTCTATAATGTATAATCACTATAAGCGTGCTACCGTGAAGTTTACTTTTTTTATGGTTTTTCTGTATCCTCTCAATACGGTTTCATACTTATTGGATCTTTTCATTAAGAGCTATTGAAATTTAATATAGTGATTGGAGTAGAACATAAAAATTGTTTAATGGGTTTTACGTTTCTAGGAATATAGCAGAAAAAATAACTATATTTGAAATTTCTTTTATTTCTCTTCGTCTATTAGTATGTAATACGTTAATGTACGAGCCATGTATCTCAGTTGTGTTACATGGGGAAAGATATTGTAAATAAACTACATAATAGCATTAGTATTCCAAATGGGTGTTTCTTTTTATTCTATTTTCTTGCTGTGCCTGGTGAATTTTTTAAAAGTTTATTTGCACTTTATACGTTTTACGGTTTAAAGATGAGTAGTTCTGTTGTATGCATCAAATAGTGTTTACGTGATTTTTATTCAAAATTTTCTCTGCCTTGAGTGTTTCCGTGTGTTTTTTTTTTTCATACTTTTTATAAAGTACTTGTATGTCATACATACAAGTCTCATAGACCAAAGTAACAATACTCTATATAACTTTCGTGACGTCAGTAAATTTTTCTGGAAACTTCGCCTTGACGCATAGTGACTCAGAGATAAACCTTTGACTCACCTTTCTTTGAGAAGAGAATTTACCTGTGGTTATTCTATTAACAGTTTCCTTGAGCTATTTGCTATCGATTTATTTCAAACGTTAGCCCCCTTTCCAGATGTACGTATTTGGTGCGATTTATTGACTGTTCTGGAGTATCATCTGCATGAAAGATACGAAATCTCATATAAATCACTTAAATGGAATGATTTGTTGAGCTTACTATGAATATTCAAAAGAGTGGGCGAATATCCACTAATGTAGCACTTATCGGTACGTCTCTAATATTTGTAATAATACATTTGGAGCATCCGAGCTGTAATTTATACATGAAGTTCTCATAGGAGTGTAAGTCCGTCGAACATTATTAAAATAGCTCTTTCTAAATGAGCTAAAGTTTAAGCTAGAAAGGGTTGTTTTAATAAACCTGGAAAGTTCATCTAACATTCCGAATAATCTGAAAGTTACTCCAACATTCCTAAACTTTCTAGAAAGTTACGCAACCCATCCTAATGTAGAAAGTTATTCTAGCATTCCTGATATTTCCAAGTTTGTTTTGAATTCCAAAATTTTAGAAAAGCAAAATGAAATCAAACGAGACAGCAAATTTATTATCTGATTGAATCACCCGCGTTATTCGATTACAAAACAAAGAGAATTGCGTTAACAAAAATAGAAAAACTTCCAATCACGCACATCTAAATGGTTTTTAATAGTATTTTTATTTTGCTTTTTACGCCTACAATCGTTTGTGCGTAAAGTTTGGTCCCATTGACAGAAGATCCCCGTTGATCTCAGTGACACTGTGTCACTGCTTTGACACCTGGCAGTTCTCGGAGACAAAAAGAAGCGTCGTGTTGGCTCCTCGGGGCGGGACCGTGACTTACTACTTGTCTCGTTGACCACGCAAAGCTTACTCATTCATGGCTCCTCGCTGATTATTGATCGGGAGGCCGCCTCTGATGTCGCCATCACATGCACGTTCGACGACATTTTCGCCCCGACTCTGATGGACCCGCCACATGCGCACCACCTATTAAGGACTAACGAAAGTAATTTACAGGACGGAGTAATGGTAAGGCCGAGGCAGCTGAGCGCAGTGGGCGGCCAATGCATGAGAACTGACGAACCGAATACAAACAATGCAACAGGAAAAATAGAATCTCTCGGTGAGAAAAAAATGTTTCCTGAAGATTAAACAGAAAGAGACCCTTCAAGTTGATTTGTTCCCCCGTAAATACTTTAATGGAAAATAATGAGTTAACAACTGGGACTGTGGACGCGAGGAAAGGGGAAAAATAAATTTTGGAATCGAAATTATGTTACAAGGGGTTAGGCAAACACTGCATTGAATGTCCTCTAATGGAGCTTGATGGAGACAAAGAATTAAGAAACTGTTTCCCCACCTTCTTTTCTTTAATGGAAATTTTTTATGCTTTGGTTTTTAAGGACTGATCGTATTTTTCGTTTGGCGCCCCATTGTCAGGATATTGTCATTGCAAACCAAATTTAGTTCCATTCTAAATATGCTGAAACACATTTTTTTCCTCATCCTCTTGTTACTGTAGCATTCGCATCCTTTATTACTGATTTATTACTTTATTAATAATTTTTAACGTAGGACAATAACTGCTGTTTGTTCACTTCAACACAATTAATTTCAAACTCTTTTCCCTTCGAGAAGGAAAACGTAAAAGGAATAAGAAATCTCTCGAAGGAAAGAAATGGACGATAAAACTTCTCCCTCTTCTGTCTTATCATGCAAAGATGGCAGGGTTTTCACTCCTGTAAACTGTACTTTTCTTAATCCCTCAAACTAGTTGGAACACATACTGTTCCAGCTAGTTTGATTAGAATTATAGCTTCAACCATAATTGTAATCAATCCAACTCTTTCTAGCTAGATGTCATTTAATAAAATATTAGATATTTACGATTTTTACTAAAATGTTTCCCCAGCTATCTCAGATTTGGTTTCGATTGCATCATTTTAGCAACATGATGGCAAAATGCTTCGAAACGATGTAAAATAACTTCGTTCTTACCAGACACATTTAATGAAATTTGATAGTTTTTATTTCTACTATTGCGCGTTATCTCTAAATTGCGAGTTATTTCAATTTTGACTTCAGTATGGTTATAATTAGTGTTAACATTAGGGAAAATGGTTTGAAAAAACAAGAAATTCAAATCCAAAAATGATACGTTATGTTACAGATAAAATCATAGTAAATAAACAGTCTATGGTACATGAGGCAAAAACATCTGCTGTGAAAAACAGTTTTTGATCGTCTCCAATTATTTACATATTTATTTTCCTTGTACTTTTTCGCAGATATTTTATGATTTTTGTTGTTTAAGAAAATCGAATAACATGGGTATCTCTGAGAGTTTATGATTTCATTCGACTGATACTACTATATATACTATACTGTGTGTACAGGCTGAGATTGTTATCTTTCCCACGTTTTTAATTGAAATGAGAGGAATATTAGTTATGCTGCTTGCTTCATAATGTGACTCTTGTCCAAATCTAATCGTAATGTTAATTTTTTGTCGTTGATTCATCTTATTTAATTCTACTTAACATAGTAACTATTCAGAAAGAGCCCTGTGCATGTAACTTAGTGGTGAAGCGCGATACAAGAGATCAGTGCAAAATATACTTTAGCTGATAGTGCCCATTGGAAGTGATCAGTTATCCATTCGTTTTGATAGTACAGATAATGGCATCTTTGATGTTCCTTTTGCTATCACTGGATGAATATCTGGCTTAAAATTAGAAGAGGTGATTTCTAGATAAAATTTTGGGGATCTCAATTGTTCCATCGTTAGTCAACGCTATTGAAACGAGAAAACTGTTCAGAAAGAAAACTATTTACTACCTACAAATTTTTAGAAGTTTATGCGAAATGTTGAAATCAGCATGAATGGAGATATTTGGATGTAACATTTGTGATTGTCGGTTAGATAAAAGTGTTTACACACACATGGGTTTCGAGGTCGAATGAATTAGGTTATCCTAATCGACATTCTAAACATATCCAAAATTTAGTCGACAAGTTATTGACTAAACGTTTAGTTTAAAAAAAAGAACAACACAAATGCAGAGAATTTAGATGTTCCCTGAGATATTTGTATTTAATTGCTTTCAACCCCGAAGCAATTACCAGATATTTGTGAAAAGAGATGGATTCCATATAAACAAGATGGATATAAAGAGATGGATTCCATATTAAATCTGCTCTGTTGTAAGAGGTAGAGGTGATGCTGTCGTTATTAGGTAAAGTATACTTAATAAACTTCCCACTCAGTTGAAGAGATAGCACATCTCCTGGCTTTATTTGAAATTCCTTATTCCATTTCAGTCCTACTAAGAATCTAATTAATTTCAAAAACGAACATCGTAAAATAAAATAGTTATCAAAAGCAGTTTTTTTATAATAAGCGTTAAGGAATAATCTACAATAGGAATCTCTAACTTTATAATAAGAAAAACGGCCAGTTTCTTCTGTTATCTCTGCCTCTAATGGAGACAAAACCAGTTACGTCTTGTATCATTATATGTTCAGGGAATGCTTTATTAGGCTAGGCCTTTCAAGTAATAATAACAATATTATTACTTGAAAGTTTCATTTCATTTCATTTCTACGGTATAAAAATACAATTTTTAGCATACAAGGATCGTTAGTTTTACCTTTTAAGTTAGTACAGTATAACGGAGATAATTTTAAAAATCACGAAATTATTCAGACACATTTTCTTTTCTGCGTAATTTGACCACTTTTTAACAACATGAACGGTTATGAAGCCAAAACTGTTAGATGTAGTTAGGGGTTTATTGTTGAGACAAGATCTAAAGGATAGAGTTTTCCCCTACCACCTCTGTTGGAAACAGAAAAATCGTCCTATAGCACACGACATTATCAAATGGGATATAGTTGCCTCATAACTTATTCCGTTAGAAGTATTCTAAATTACAGTATAAATGATCGACTCTTCAATAGACAAAATTCACACGCGTTTTTGATATGCAGTGAATAGAGATATGTAATATATTAATGCATATTGTCAGGATACTTATTCAGACATTTACAGGACTGAAAAGTTTCTCGGCCGCGATACATAGAAATTATAAGTAGCCTTTAAAATATGTATACAGCTATACAAATAACCTGAAGGAAAAAACATGAATAAAGTCCATTACCGAAGTAACATTGCTTTTGCTGCTAACTACTGCACTGTAGATAGGTGAGAAGAGCACCTATTGAAGTTTACGCGTGAAAAATTGACCTTAAGCTTTGAACTATATAGCTCAGGAACGGACAAAGAACTTCCCTGTGATATTTTAAAAGCTTTGTCTGTAATATTTCTTAATCTCTTCTATTATTTTAAAATTAATAGATCGCCAGGCTAAATCATAAAGTTAAATGATTAATTCATTAGAATATGTAGCACACTAAATGAAACTGCGATCAATCAAAAACATTTCCTTTAATGCAATTGGACATATCAAATTTAAGAATGCAGATGACAGATTGGGTTGTCGGATTGTATGGAATTATAGCCGAAAAAGCTAACGTTAAGGCCAGTAGATCATGTCTGCTAATTGCATGTCTTCTTCTGACACATTTGCCTATTTAAACCGGATGAAAAACCAAATTTCTAGGGGGGGGGGGGGAAACCAATCTCTGTAAGAGACCGGATAACTCACTCCCATTTAATAAGCCTATATAGAGGTTTCATACTGGATTCAAATTCAGGCTTTTCCAGCCAGAGAGTATTGTTAGTAACGACGATTTTGTTTAGTTGGAAAGACCTGACAAATTAATGAAGTTTGCACATTTCAACATCAATATTTAACTAATATCGAAAATCTTGTTAACAGCAGTTAGCATTAATTTAATACGTGCCAACAATAGATCATATAATTTAGACAGGTAATCATGTTTTTATTTTATTTTAAAGTCAGTTAAACATACTCTTTTCTTCCACAATGGCATAATTATGATCTGCTTCTGGTAAACATTTATAACGGATAATCCGACTATACAACGATAATGTTTGCCCATTCCTAGTGTATTGAACAAGGGGAAATGTATTAGTAATTCTTTATTTATTACGTGAAGTAGATGAGCAAAACTCTCAGGATTTGGATAGTATAATGGAAAAATTAGCATTGCAGAAAACTATGCTTCTCATAATTGGGCCGCCGTACCTGTAAACGAGAATGGTTTATATGTAAAGAGTGCCGGCCTGGTTGGCCAAGTGATTAGCGTATCCGCTCTCCTGCCAAGAGGCTGCGGATTCGAATCTCACCAGGGGCATGGATCTTTATGATTATCCTACTAACTCTTTATGGAAAGAGCATCTGCGACCCTACCACTTCTTCTAGCAGAAGGCGTCACTCCCAAAACGCAATCAGGTACGGGAGTGATCATACGGAGTCAAATGACGTCACATGTGAATAACGAACAAACTAACTATATGTAAAGGAAACATATATAAAAGTGTACAAGATGTATTGATATCACTGGACGTCAATAAAGGTCAAGCTACTTTATTTTAGAGAGACTGTACTTGTCGGTTGCCACTTCGGTGGGATGTCATATCATTACAAAGCAATTAGACCTTCTAATCAATTGCTGTTGATATTTTGAAAAGATGGGAAGATCATAGATGACACAACAGTGACAAGTAAATGATTCGTCTGACAACATTTAGATTACGATATTCATCTGTAGAAATACAAATAACAGTTAGAATTGACAATAAGTGCCATGATAGAATCACAAAATTAAGCTGTGCATAACAAAAACGAAAGTACAATGTCGGTTGGGAATAATAATAATATTCATGTGGGATTCCTCCCTTCCCCCCCCCGACCCTTTAGTGGGATGCAGATTGAGCCCTCCTAATGAGGGATTAAGTATATATACATTTTTATGACTGTAGATTCGTGTGTGTGTGTGTTCACGGGGCTGGTTTGCCTGTTCTGAGGAACGAAAAACCCGAGTTTCCGTGTCAAAAACTCCTCTACCTCCGTATGAGACCAGATAAAGGTTCCTCACGTCATAGACGGAAATCGAACCCAGGTCTTTCCGATCAAAGGACTTCGTCTATACCGACTAAGCTACGGAGGCTTTTCTGTTGGGAATGAAATGTCAAAACATGTCTTGTTTTCTGGCAGTAGTGATGCGTATTTTTGGAAATGTTTGCATAGCATATTGTCTCAAAGGTTTTGGAAAAAGTGGAGAATCGGGGCTTCTGTACCTTGCACTAGGTTCATTTTATCTCCAACTGTAACGTCCATATCCATTGGAGTGTTGGACAATTACTTTAATGAATGTTTGCAAAACTGAATTTCTGTTGGAACTGGTTTTGCACAGGATAATACTCTCTGCGCACCACGCACGCGCGCATACACACACACACAGCGTGGCTATGGAACTACTTGCAGGATATAACAACGTTACAATACTAACCTTAACTGAAACAGAACTAACTCCGATACATTGTTCTCGTGGAATATCTATAGAATCAGGTTGAATGCCTGATTAGAACAACGCAAACATGATCCACTTCGAGTATGGAATTGGCTACTGTTTTGCACTGTTTTGTGAAGAGTATTCCTAAACTCATTTTCAGCTATCATTAAGGCCAAAGATAGAATAGTGCGTTAACTAATCTTCCACATATATGTATCGTTGATTCCGATGTCCATATACGTTTTAGCATATAATGCCTAAAAATGTAATCTGATATCACCAGTTATGGGATCACTGCAAAAAAAAAAAGATGCATTAGCAGAATCACTTCTATTAATGAAAAATAAACTCAATATGAAACTCAACAAAAGATATATCCTTAACAAGCATACACGAAATATACAATTACCGGTGAAACATACATCAAAAGAATGTATGAAAATTCATGCCGTAAAGACATTTAATGTGTCGCATTTAAAATGTTACGCACATTTTATGGACTTTTCCGTTTAAGGATGAGTCGTGACATTTATATGATGAACTATTACAACAGAGGAGGTACTGACTTTGATGACCGTTCATCCACATATGTTTCCTTTTATTTTCTAGTCGTGTTTTAATTAAGTAGATGAAGAAAGTATGCTGTTTCATATTTTTTGTTTCATTTAATACCTTCAGTGAATGCAAAAGTGTGGAGGGTCAGGGATGGTGGGAAGTGGCGATAACTGACTGATTACGAGTTAAGTGTAGTTAGGATGCTGCTCCACTGTTTTGGTGGTATTAGACTGTACAGAAACCTGAGAAGTTAACTGATCATTGGATGGTGTTCTGCCTCGCTCGTGTGCTTACAGGAACGCAGTGCAGTAAACGGATATAGCCAGAGCGAGCCTGGGAATATGATCACGTGATCTTCCTCGCTCCAGGTTGTCATGCCGCTTCTCGAGAGATGCTAAAGGCTAAATCAACTCTGCTTTCCTGTTCGGCTTTAGCCGTCAATGTAGAGCTGATAGAAACAAGATATATGGAGGGAGATAGAGCTCACACAGTTATTAAAATCTTTGTTCTAGAAAGCTGGTAAGAGTGGTAAACTTGCGCCCAATAAGATTCATATAAAAGTTTCTCTAAGTGGGCCTAGCCGCCTTGTTTAGCTTGAAAAAGAAGTAGAATATATAAATAACATTTAACGTGATTTTCTTTACAACCATTTTCCATGTACGGTAATATCCTCACAAATTACCATTCGTTTAATAGTCTGCAATTAACTATAAATTTGGCTTTCCTTATAATTACTGAGTCCAAAAATATCAACATGGTCCAATTCCTGGTATACTGCTACGACATCTTATAAATTTTATAATATACACAAATGATATGTAGAATATTTCTGTGGAATTGTATGTACATGAGGATGGTTAGTTCTTTGTAATATCAGATTACAAGTCAATTCAGGTAATATAACAAAGTTATTAAGATTGGAAGAATATTTAGAAGAAATACTAAATTTTTATCCCACTCACCATGGGATGTTGCGCGTCATCTGAAAGCAATTATTATTATTATTATTATTATTATTAGGATGTAATTTGATATTTTAAAGAAATAGAGAATCCTAGATCGGTGTGTTGTATTCTTTTAACTTCTGCTTTTTACACCGCGAATACGATGGTTAGTTAGCATTATATCGCAAACTGAATGAAGTTCTTTAATGAGTTATGAAAATATATTTTTCCTTAAAATTATTTCCTTAAAATTATTAAAATAATCATTTTAATGCGCTGCGAAATGCTTTGATCACCTTTCACATAAAGTTTTTCAAAATCCATAAAAACTAGAGTCACTGGGAAAATATTTAACCTATTTAACCGATTTTTTTTTATCTGTAGTGGTGATTAACTGCAACACAATTGAGCTCTGCAGAGAAGGAGCATTTAAGTATCCCTTTTCATATTTGTTTAAATTTGGGTTTTGAATTATTATTAAAGAGAAAAAGTTCCCCAAGTTAGTTTATTTCACTTCTGTAAATGACCTCTTCAGAAATAGATATCTATTTTTGATATTTTTTCTTAACGTTTCGATATTTTCAGATCGTTTTTATGGCTCAGAGTACATGAACTTAGGCTAATTTCTGTAGTGACTTGTCATGGACTTCTTAAAATTTTGGAGACTGTCCAATACTGTCTGTTTGCTTAAGTTTTTTTTTTTTTTTCAACTAAAAAAATTAAAATTTTTTGCTTAAGTTTTTTTTCATCTGAACAATTTATATTCAAACTTATTCAGTTTCTACTTTCTTTCTTTCTTTACGATTTAACAGTTGTGGTCTTAATCTTCTTCTTCTTCTACTACGCGTTATTCCCGCTTCCCATGCAGGCGCGTGTTACTTAGCGACTTCTAGATGCGACTTCTTGTTAGTACTACTCCCAACCGACCCGTCGCCTGGTCTGCCGCTGAGGGGTGGTCTTAATAACTTTCCAAAAGCATTGTAACATGTTCCAGAATATCCGAGGTAAAATGGAAATTAAAGAGAATGTTCTTAGTATTTTAACATTCTATACAAACCGCATAATTTAAGATAGATTAGTCGTGCCATTTGAATATAATATTGAACTTCTCTAAAACAGTTTTGTGTCTTTCAGCTAAGAAGCGATCATATATTAATTTATTTCACTTGATAAATATGCTAACATATAATTTGATTTAAAGAAATCCGTATTATCAGTATATTTTATTAGGTGTTTTTAATTGTAATTCACGCATAGGCTGCTAATTCGTATTACAAGAAACTAATATGTATTTTAATGCAATATGATTAAAATATCTCATGGATGGCATGAATTCCGGCTCTGGGTAAGTAAAGTGAATACTTATCAAAGGAAATAAATTTTCTTTCTCTCCAGATAACCGAAAAAGCACATTTTCTGTTTTTTTTCCTTCTTTCGAGTACTCTTTCATTTTTACCTATATTTTGACTTTTAAACAAGGCAACGAATGTAATAGAACTGTAGTGGTTTGCGGAATATAAAGTGAAATTTAATAGTAAAATGTGACCATCTGTTACTTTTATAAATTTTGGGTCTGAATATTCACTGATAACATACTGTATATATTGTATATGTAATGCTTAATAAGTTCTCTCTCTCTTAATTTTCTGTTTTTTTCCTTCTTTTGAGTACTCTTTCATTTTTTCCCTATATTTTATTCCCATCTTCTCTCTCGTAGCCTCTTCTCCCAACATGTATCTCTCTCTCTCCCCCACACTTACCCCCCCAACACACACACACACACATAGTGCACTCCATTTTTAATTAACTAAAAGTCACATATCACTGGTCGATATCTTCCTAAGCGCTCGTTTCTATGATATATAAATTGTCCGTAATATTTTATTGTTATCACATCCTTCCTCTGTTATTCTCATTTGCGATGCCTAACTTCATGACATCCAATATAATATTCTTGTCACTGCCTTCTGTGTTGCTTAATTTTTAATACAATTGGATCGTTATAGCAGCAACCTATACATATTTAAAACCCAAATTCTTTTTACTGGCCATTGCAACATATGTTTTTCTTATTTCTTTCGTTCAGTTTTTGTTTTATTTTTTTACAATTTAAATTCATCATTTAATTTTTATTGTATTAAACCTATCGATTAACTGCGCCGAATATATACGAATATTATAATGAATGGTTGTTGTATGCAAAATATCTATAAATTACCCAGTGCGTTAGCATCACTTCAAAACTAATCTGCAGTTTTGCTCCTTCATTATCGGTCATTCGAAATGATAACTTGTTTGAAACAACTGTAACTTTTTCCCTTCGAAATCTCTGTGTATATGTATGCGTGTGTCTGTTTACTCGGAGTATTTGACCATTCTGTGGCAGTAATTCACGTTTGATGGAACATGGCAGCGAAGTGCGAGTTTGGAGTCCACACCTAGAGCTGCAATTCTAGATGCACATGTATGTCTACGGTAATCGACCATGTACCGCTGGCCTTTGTTACGTCATTGGTTGCCATGACGACCAACACTTGTCAGAAATTAACAAGTCATTATGGCGGAAGGAATTAAAGGCAGTGAAGGATAGCACGAACTGCAGCTCCATCCAGAAACCTGTGTAGTGTTGTGTGCAGACTGCTGCCATAATTCGGACGGCAGTTGGCTATAAAGTGAGGGACTACAAAGGAAAATATCACAGGTATGTGAAAGTTTTAGATCATACTTTAGCAACTTTATGAACTTGTTAATAATCTCTCGAAGTGGAAAAATTCAAGACTTGTATTCAAAAATATATTTTTGTTTTCGAAAAGTTAAACAATCAATTCTATCCCTCCCTCTCCCCCATAAACTTACCCACGAATGCGTTGTTGACCAATAAGAGCTTTCCTTTACATCTAGTGAGCAAAGCTGTTAATTTGCGTCTGCCTCTTACCGTAAGGAGAAGCAGAATGTTTTTCTTTTGTTTGGCCATCGCTATGCAAGCGCGCCATCTAGCGGTAAATACTGAATGCGTTTTTACCAGATCCTATAATAATAATAGCAGAAAATTCTGATACACAACTCCCGAAACGGAAACATTTGCGCAGGAAGTTAACGATTCATGCCGCTTTTGTAGTAAGACGAATGATTTTTCATGTGGAAAGAGATTGTAAGCGTTGGCAGCACGGTGACTTTTAATAAAAGTATCATATCGTTTGGTTATGTACAAGGAGAATTATTACTGAGAACGTTCAGAATTCTCCTTCATTTTCTATGCCATAAAAGCTTTGAAACTGAGTAAGAGTACTCTTGGTTTTGATTTAGAATAAAAATGTTTCCTTTAATTAATGGTTTAAGATATTTTGTGTAAAAGCAAAAGCAGCGAGCAATTTGAATCTTTCGTAGTTGAGGACTATTAAACAGGCTGATGGTTTTAATTGTGGTGATGCCATATAAAACAAATTTATCTTAATGAATATATGACCCTATATAATATATTAACATATAACTTATTGCAAAAACTCTCGAGTTGTGGGTTAAACTTTCCGAGGAAGGAGCGTTTTGCAAACTCTCAAACTCCTTGAGAATTATTTAAAATATGAAATGAGAGCGGTGGCAGTTTTCAATTATTTGTATTATTTAATTAAATCAATGTGATTGCTTACATTTAATTGTATTAGAATTTTATTTTCATTTGGTCCTTTAATTCCCTCGGAGTCTTAAGTTATGTAAAAGGATCACACATATTTATACATATATTTAGACGGGCATATGAATTCTCACAGATTTTGAGAGCTCCGATTTATTGTATTAAATTTCATATAAGATTTTTTTTCAGCAGTTAAAAGTGAGTTTGGTTATTATTTCAATTAACTAAATTCTTTAATGTTTCGAATATATATATCGTTGACTCATAAAATCATCACAAATAAATTACATTTATTACCTTAGAAATTATAACTTTTAAATGAAACGACGAAATATTATTAAATTTCTTGGAAAATCGTATTTTATTCCACGACAGTTTCTTTTTAACAAAACATGATAAAAATCTACATCTTTCTCATAATTCAGTTCTAAATACTACCCTGCTCTTTGTCTCGATGCCAAGCCTTCTGAACTAGTCCTACATAACAGAGCAACCAGTAGCGGATGTTTGCAGTTTAATAGATAAATCCAATGTAAACTAATGTATGAAGTCACGCAACATTTGTTAGCTCATCGTTGCTCATTTCATTAAGAAAGTATTCTTAATGACCTAAATTAACGAACTTTTAATAATCTCCCAAACGAAGCCATTTAACTTAGATTAAATAAGTTAACACATCAATGGAAGCTCATATCCAATTTCATTACGCTTCATCTTTCCATCTTGTTAGTTGAATTTCTTTTAGATTACGTTCCATAAATTAAAATTAATAGAAATAAATCTTATCGAATTTAAATTACAACTATTAAATTGTTCAAGTTATAATATAACAAATGAGAAGAGTTAATAGAAATTTAATATTTAATCATAATCTCTAATGCGGTTATTATATAGAACATGTTCTCTCTGCACTCCCTTTCTTTGAATTTGCTGGATTAGAGACCATATTATTTATTTCTTTAGCAAGTTTAAACCAAGTTTTTCTGCCAGTACTGCTTTTTGCTTCCTGTATTTGTTCTTATCATTCTTTTAGTATTTCTAACCAGACTGCCATTATCATGCTATGTAATGAAATAACTTATTATTCCTATTAATACATTGTCTCAAATCGGGGTAGAAATTTCTTGGTATATAAAAGTCGCAATTGATATTACATGTGAGCTCATCCTAATAATACGACTATAATGCCAAGAAAGAAAAATGGAGAATTCTAAATCTCTTAGACACTGCATACTTCACCATTTAAGTGTGCTGTTACCGGATTAATATGTATATTGCACATCATCCTCAGTGTAAGCACTTATACAGAAACACCTTATGATAGGAACAGATGGCATTAGAGACTTCCGAAAAAACCTAATCTGTATGGTTTGCGCATCTGAGATAGGGATCATTAAGCTAGACTCGTTGCAATTGTATCAGTAGTGTCAGCGAGGAGAGTGTCAAAGATGTTCCCTTGGGAAAAAAAAACGATGTGGAACAGCTCTGGTAGCAGAAGTAATGCTGGTCTAAAAAGGAAAGATAAATGACAACATCTATTCCAGTGGCTTCTGGAAATAACAAGTCACAGTACAGGTTATTTTCCAAGTATTTCAACAAAAGTTTCGAAGTGTCCATTTCGACAAGAGCATTGCATTGAGAATTAAGTAAACAGGATTTATCGCGTTAGCAGGAAAGACTGCCTGATGGAAGTCAGAGGCACAGATTCCGGGTGATGGTTATTGGAAGAAAATTGCTTCGTCCAACGAACCAAATCCCTCCAAATGCATAACAATCGTAATGTCAGGATTATTAAGTGACCATATGCTAATTTGAATCCGGCATGAGTTGCCTTCGTATTCAGCTAGTGACGTATCCTTACAAACATATCCCCAACTTCTATTCTTACCATGTATGGTCTATTGTGGAAAGACCAATTCCACAGGTAATCGATTCTTTCAAGGTGATACCCCCCCCCCCAATAATCCAGCAGAAAATATTTCAGCATATTTGGAGAGCATCATGGTACGTTCTTTGGCTAGCGAGCTCCTCATATATGAATCCGTCTTATCGAACGCAAGCAGGATATGATGGAGAGATATGTCAACTGGACAGTTACTAGGAATCTGCTAGAACAACTACTAGTGGTTTTGACTCCATCTCTCGATTCCATTTTCTTGTTATTACCATCTATTCTCCGAATTACGCTTTGTCTAAGTACTGCGGCACTCTATATTTTTCATAAAATAATTTAAAATAATGTTAAGAGATCATATCATGTCCAATTGTTTAATTTTAGTCAAGGAACCGAGTCCTCAAATAGGCTATTATGAAACTTTGATCTACACGTACCGACCACTGAATTAGGACATTTTATTTAATACCATGTTGGGTCTCAGGAATGCTTGGGTCAATTGATGCACACAGGAAGTTGTTTGTCCATACGAATCTTCTCAGACGACGGCAATGTCGTTTTTGACAGACTGTCGTAGGACCACAGTTACGCCTCTTAGACAAGTAAAGTGATTTTTCCGCTGATTAAACACCTGGAATATCTCACCTTTTGAGAAACTAGTCAGCTCCGCTGTTTTCAAAGTCGTGGCTCCAGACAGAAGGGCACCCACAATAAACCCTTTATCGAACTCCGAAAGATATCTTCTTTTTCCCCATTGTGATCAACACTGTTACTGACCAGCAGCTTGTTGCCCAGAAGTTCTGGGCCAGAACACGTGGTGGTGACGCACATGACCAAGTATTTTGCTTTGACACTTAGGTACATCTGCATAAAGGTTTCTTTATGCAGATGTATATGCGTATTTCAGTATTTATAGAAACTCGTTTTTCTTTCTTTCTTGCTATTTAATCTAGGATAATTTTTCTTGAGATTAGCTTATTCAAGGAAAGCATTCCATTATCATCCTATTTCTAACGATATTTCTTAGAATGCTAATAATTTAAGAAATGATTAAAATGCAAAATATATAATTATTAGTAGTAGTAATTTCATAAAGAAACTTGACGGATAATAAGTTAAAAGAGAACAAAACAAAGTATTGGGCCTTTCAGTAGCGGCTGGCAATACTACAGAACGATGAGTTGTGCAGTGGATACGCGTAAGCATGACATGTGCGCTCAGAACGTTTTAAGAAACTGCTGTATTTTGTCCATAATGGTGCTTGGTAGAGAAAGTATTATGATGTGGGGCTGGTTCACTAGTTTTGCCTTACGGCATTAGCTATGTTGGATTAAACTCAGAATTGTTCATTCTGAACAATTCTTCTTTGCGTGAAATTCTTTATATAAGGGTTGGACGGCTGCCTATATCAGTAGAAAGATCCTAATCATGCTTTCTCCTTTTTAATTAGGAAACGTATTAATATTCCTTTAAAATTTGAAATCATCCAAAAAATAATGTTTCCTTGTGAAAATCGAGAAGAGAAGAGGGAAAAAAAAAGTCTTTGGCAACGTTTTCGTGATTTTGTGAGCGAATGTCCAGCTTGTTTGTTCTGGATCGATTAAAGGTAAACTGGGTTTCCAAACAGATACAAACATCTATCTATCTATCTATCTATCTATCTATATACATTTCATCTCTCTCTCTCTCTCTCTCTCTCTCTCTCTCTCTCTCTCTCTCTCTCTCTCTCTCTCTCTCTGTCCATTTTTGACGGCCACAGGTTAATAATAATTGATGATTACTTCCTGGTAGATCACCACCACTTATATAATTCTATTAGAGGCGGACTGTTCAGAATAACAGGATACTATTTCGTTTATTTTATCTATACTTCTTTGTGTGGTATAGTATTTCCTTGCATAAACTATCTCAGTAATCTTCCAGTAATCAATATTGAAGTTTTATGCAAACGTATATTTTGTGATATATTTTCGGTTTATTCAGATATATGAGATGTCCGTCTTTGTGAAAGCCTGTAGACTTTCTGCAGTAGAGAAATTCAGTACTGAAAGGTTCTCGGTCTAACAATGAAAAAACTAATTTATAATTTCAAAATTGTTTTTATTTTTAAACATAATCTCCTTTAACACGTTCATTGCCAATCACGCGATATCGCGCGATGCGAGTTCTCACCAAAAGAGTTCTCACGGCCGATTACGCGTTATCGCGTGGACGTCGTTAACTAAATAAAAAAATAAAAAAAATTGGCCACCACACGAAATTCCAATTTTCAGCTGGGCAATGAACGATATCGCGCGATCACGCGATGCGAGCTCTCACCAAACGGCCGATCACGCGTTATCGCGTGGACGTCGTTAACTAAATAAAAAAATAAAAATAAATTTGCCCACCACACGAAATTCCAATTTTCAGCTTAGCAATGAAAGTGTTAAGACGCCATTATCCCGTCCCTGTAGTGGTTCTCAGTAAGATCTGAAAAATATCCCTCTACAGCTGCAATCACCTCTTGATTCGAAGAAGTGCATTGTCCTGATGAAAGATGATTTTTTTTTCTTCTGCAAACCCGGTCTTTTCTCACGAATTTTTTCGTCTAGTCTGGTTAAAAGATCGGAATATTCCCCAGTTATTGTTTTACCCTTTTCAAGATAAGTATAAACAAAATGCCTTTAGCATCCCTAAACACCGATGCCATGATCTTTCCTGCTGATGGAACCGACTTTGTCTTCTTTGGCGCTAAACAACCGGCTTCTGTCTACTGTTTTGACTGCTGTTTGGATTCTAGTGTGTAATAGTGAATCCAAGTCTGATCCATAGTAATAAATCGACGCGCAAAATCAGTTTTATTCTTGTTAAAACGCTCCAAGCACTGTTCAGAGATTTTCATGCGAGTACGTTTTTGATCTGCTATGAGCCAGCACAGCACCCATCTTGCGCTAATCTTTTTCATTTGCAATTCTTCATGCAAAATATATCCCACACGTTCTTTTGAAATGCCTATACTCTCAGCAGTTTCACGCACTTTGACTCGCCGGTCATCCACCACCATATCGTACACTTGATCAATGATTTCTGATGTTACATTTTTTGAACGTCCTTCAAGTGGATCATCTTCAAGGCTGGTACGGCCACGTTTAAACTCGCAGCCCATTTCTTAATTGTCGAAAACGAAGAAGTGCGCCCATTCTTTTATAAAGAATTTTGTAGCCGTACGATACTCAATTTTATCCAGTTCAAGGGATACAGACAACACTTTTGCTTCAGACAGCGGTATAAAACAAACTACTTGACAGAATGACTTGCAATTTCACATGGATGCTTATGACAGATGTACCAACTTTGAAAAAAATATCGTACCGATAATGTTGCCATCTGTGGTTCAGGCTTAGAACTTTTCAGACCACCCTCGTATGCTAGTACGCTTGCGGAATCATTTGAAAGATTTCTTGGGAGTGAATGCGAAGGTAAAAGATGTGATCTTTCTCGATAGTATTTCATGCCTCGTTCATTTAGTTATTTTTATTTCTCTTTCTCAAGTGCGTTTCGCCAAATGAATGCTTAAATGCCTATTCGATTCTTATTTTTCTATACGCACATTAATTATTTTGGGAGTCTGATTGGACTGATTATTGAAATTTACTATTTGAAATCTTTACAAGAGAATCTTTCCGAGTCATCCCAAGTTTTATTTCAATATGAATCATTGCGAATGTCACAAAATAGAAAATCTGCCAAAATTATATATTACAGTAAGTTTGACCTGGCTGGGTGTAACTTAATAAATTTTGAGATTTAGGATACACTCAGGAAGATATCCACGTGATTAAATTTAGTTTCAGTCAAATCAGTTTATTAATAAAATTGAAAAAAAAAACGAACTGATATATTAAAATCGAACTTATTTAGCGCTGACTAAATAAAATTTACTAAAATTTAAGATCTGTTAAAATTTGCGGAAGAATCATTTCAGTTTTGGTTTCAGTCTATTTTTGTAGTGGCCAAATTTGGCAAAACAAATATATATGTATCTAGAATGCCTAGGACAAAACGGGATCATGGTGCATAAATGAGCTAGAACTTTTTATGCATTCGTTGGATTCTTTACAAAGTTAGCAATCATATCATCATCATCATCATGCATGTCAAGGATTTATGTCTAGCGTAGCCTGTTCCGGCCTTAGAAGTTATCGTTGAATCGTTTAAGAGGACCTCCTGGTTTTCTTTTTTCCTAATGGTTTGTACTTTAAGGCTTGTTTTGGTAATCTTTCTATTTTAATTCTTTGAGCGTGTTCAATCCATTTATGTTTATGTTTTTTAATTTTTCTATTACTGATTATTGGTTTAATTCTTTCATAATTTCTTCGTTTCTTTTGTGATCAAATAAAGTATACTTTGCAGTTTTTCTCATAAACTTCATTTCTGCTGTTATTAATCTTTGTTTGTCTTTTTGTTTTATTGTCAAGATTTCATTTCCATACAATAAGACTGGTAGGGTTAATGTATTGTATACTTTTAGTCTGGTTTGTTTTTGAAATAAGTTTGGTTTAAATATAGAGTTGACTACGCCTGTTATTTTTAAATATTTTGCAGTTTTTGCGTTTATATATTTTTCATTTTCATATGTGAATCAATATAGCAATGAAACAATCAATATAGTTCTTTGAATACTGTAAATTTTTCTCGGAAACTTCGTGAAAGTGCTCGCAAAAATAACAGAAATATTTACAATCGAAAATTAACTTGGAGCAGTTTCAAATTGTATCGTATGTAAAGAATATATGAGAGATATAACCTAATCATCATCTGAATGCGTGCAAGACAGAGTAGTTTTTTTTTCTTTATTAAACCACTCCTTGGATCAAGAGTGAGCCTCCGTAGATCAGTTGGTTTCGACGAAGCCCCTTTGGTTAGAAAGACCTGGGTTCGAATCCCGTCTATGATGCAAAGAACCTTCATCAAGGTTGTTCAATCAAAAGGTAGTTAGCCGGTCTCAAACAGAAGTGGAGGTTTTATCCCGTAAAATCGACATTTTCATCCCTCAAAACAGGCAAACCTGTCCCATGAACACACACATATCTGCAGACATAGATGCTTCCTGATGGGCAAGGAAAGCAACGGGAAACCATCCTGTTCTATAATCGCCATTCCGTAGTAAAGTAGCATTACTCCAATGAATCTTTGGATTGAAGCACCAAGATGAAGAGGTTTAAGAGCGACAGAATAAATATTCCTTTTAAGGTACTATAATTAATTGTCTCATTTTATTAGCGAAACGATTCCAGACCTATTTTTATAATTATCCTCTATTTTGACGGAATTCGATGTTATTTACGTAGAGTCTGTTAAAATGAAAACAAAATCTTATTGTATGTGGGTTTTAGTTTCAATTGTTGCACTAAAAATATTACTGTACAAGGATGCTATTAGGAAACTCGCCTTTTATGATTGTCTGAAGTTAGTTCCTTACTTAAAACAAGATAAGAAAATCAAATGAACTTTTTCCATCTTTATTTATTTTTTATAATAATCTCGTTCAAGAAACTAGAAATCTATAGTTACATTAGCACTGTTGGTGAGCTAGATCTTAGATAATCCGAGAGAGAGAGAGAGAGAGAGAGAGAGAGAGAGAGAGAGAGAGAGAGAGAGAGTCCTGTAAATGGAATTCTTGTGCAGAGTAGTGAAGAAAGTGTTTTAAGGTATTTCTCTTAGTTATGGGATATACAAAATTCATTGCTGGCGTTACAATTAAATATCCCTTTCTTTCAATGGGTGTGAAGATTACTGTTAATAGCAGGTCTAAACGAGGGACGTTTCTTGATAGCTGTAGATATGGAATGAACGAAAATACAGGAAGTTCATCCGTGAATTTCTCAACAGGCAAAGAGGACTTTTCACTGAGCTCCTCGTGGATCTTACTGCTTACAGACTGTGAAGTACCTGCAGCAGTTGAACTCTCTCAAGGCAGTGCAGTCATTTCCTCACATCTTTCTACAATTACGTTTTTCTAATGAAAATGGCT
Organism: Typopeltis vanoorti; assembly: GCF_054136105.1. Taxonomy (NCBI): domain Eukaryota; kingdom Metazoa; phylum Arthropoda; class Arachnida; order Uropygi; family Thelyphonidae; genus Typopeltis; species Typopeltis vanoorti. Next base: position 65,174,894 of record NC_143559.1, read on the forward strand.
TCGATACCTTCCGACTAGGCACCACCTTGTACGGCAAATTAGACGCCATAAACACGTAAAACGACCGCACGCATGAGTGAACAGCGGCCGTAAGATCAGCATTCAGAACACACCATTTCGCCACTTTTCACTGTCAGCCAGACAACGGGCGATATGGCGAAGGTGGTTTTGTGGCGTGGCCGAGTTGACCTCACTACGGATCTGGAGGCGGATGATGCCTTACAGCCCTCAGACACCACCCTACTCCGGTAGCCCCGGGGGAAGGTATGGCAATAACGGAGAGTGCAGTTCGTGGTGCGATGACTCTGATAACGCTAAGCATATATTAGGAGACTGCCATGATTATCTGCTACAGACAGATTAGCATTTCGTCCTGAATCCCAAGTATACTTCCCCTGCGTCTCGGACACCCCTTTGTTTAGTAGCTTCACTAATGAATGCGTGCTTGGTGGGGAAGAGCGTTTATTGGGCAGGCTTTATGGCTTCTTTGCATCGTGAGCTACAAGTTAGTGCAGTGTAACTGAAGGTGTGTTTAATACAAAAAGTGGCGCCACCTTTAATTATATACTCAGAGTGGCGAAGGGTCTGATATAGATACTGAAGTTGTTACGTTAATTGACGCAATTAGTGCATAATCAGAGTATGCCAAACTTAGTATTAGACCTTGAGCTTAAAGATATCCCCTTGCCCATCACACTTTTGAGCTATTTATGTTTCATTCTGTTATTCTGTTTTACTTTATTCAGTCATGTCTGTCTGCCGTGTTGACTACTAGTTCTTAACAGTGGATAAAGAATATCACTCTGCTACTGGACATTAAAGATTTGGAAAGAATGGTGTGTGCTGGATCTCAAGGAATCAATGGGATATTTTAAAAAATGTGTTACCTTTCATAGAATTAGGAGATTGATAAATTATAAAACTCAAAATTGTTGTGTGAATAAGATAATAATATTAAAACATACCAAATAACCGGTTTAACATATTAAAAATAACTGGCAAAAAAAAGAACGAAAAATAAGAAATATAGTCTCCCTTAAATCACGTTTGTTTTCCCCCTCATCTAAATTCTTGTAACATAACTAACTAATAGCACGCTTCTTCATATCATTACTATTTTACATATCAGATCATAACGAGTTTATTATGTACAATTGTGCATTAATACGTTTTTAAGAATTAAGAGTGGTATCAATGTTGCCGTCTTGACCTTAACACCGTATTCAATATAATCAAAATGAATGATCTTTGGTAAGAGAAAATTGTAATTACATCCAAATTGAATTTATTGCGAATATTAAGCTTACTCAAATATATTTATTTTTCTAAGTTATGATGAAACGAAAGTTATGAAATAGATTTTGGTATTGTTGTATATTATTTTCCAAATATTTAAGTATCAACCTTTTAGCGAATAGCTTAATTCATGACAGAAAGCACGTTTAGCTTCATTTGGTTTTCGACACACAATGAAAGCATCTCTCTCTCTCTCTCTCTCTCTCTCTCACACACACACACACACACACACACACACACACACACACACACACACACACACACACACACACACACACACACACACACACACAGCTATCCCGTACGTTAAAATAGAAGAAAATTACTAACAAAGAACCAGTATGTTTATAAAAGGTATTGCAGTTCTTCATAAGGTAAAATGTTTTCTTCGCTTTAAAAGTTTTTTTATAGCCATGAAGAGTGATATGTATATACTGGAAGTGGTAAGCGGTGTTGTTCTAAGTAAAAATATGCCAGAACTCTTTTTTTTAGTCCGCTAATTCCCTCTCTTCATCCTTCACTAGCTGGTTATAATTTTATAAAAATATGGAAATACATTTTACAGAACTATATATATATATACGTGGGTGGTGTGAAAAGAAAAGTTATCGGCCTCGACCACAGATGGCAAAACTATCCGTAAGATTTTTTTTCTAAGTTGGTACATCTGTCATAAGCATCCATATGAAATTGCAAGTCATTCTATCAAGTAGTTTGTTTTATACCGCTGTCTGAAGCAAAAGTGTTGTCTGTATCCCTTGAACTGGATAAAATTGAGTATCGTGCGGCTATAAAATTCTTTATAAAAGAATGCTTAACGCCCAAAGAAATTCATACGAAGTTCATAAAAAATTTATGGGTGCTCTTCTTCGTTTTCGACAATTAAGACATGGGCTGCCGAGTTTAAACGTGGCCGTACCATCCTTGAAGATGATCCACTTGAAGGACGTCCAAAAAGTGTAACAACACCAGAAATCATTGATCAAGTGTACGATATGGTACTGGATGACTGGCGATTCAAAGTGCGTGAAATTGCTGAGAGTATAGGCATTTCAAAAGAATGTATGGAATATATTTTGCATGAAGAATAGCAAATGAAAAAGCTTAGCGCAAGATGGGTGCTGTGCTTGCTCACAGCAGATCAAAAACGCACTCGCATGAAAATCTCTGAACAGTGTAGCGTATTAACAAGAATAAAACTGATTTTGCGTCGATTTATTACTATGGATCAGACTTGGATTCACTATTACACACTAGAATCCAAACAGCAGTCAAAACAGTAGACAGAAGCCGGTTGTTTAGCGCCAAAGAAGACAAAGTCGGTTCCATCAGCAGGAAAGGTCACGGCATCGGTGTTTTGGGATGCTCAAGGCATTTTGTTTATAATTATCTTGAAAAGGGTAAAACAATAACCGGGAATATTATTTCGATCTTTGAACTAGAGTAGATAAAAAAATTCGTGAGAAAAGACCCGATTTGCAGAAGAAAATAATCATCTTTCATCAGGACAATACACCTGCCCACAAAGGTGTTTTGACAATGGGAAAATTAAGGGATCTGCACTATGAATTGTTGAAACATCCACCCTATTCTTCACATTTGGCTCCCTCTGTCTTCCTATCTCTTCCCAAAACTAAAACTCTCCTTCATTTTTAAGGGAGATTATGTTGAAAAATAAAAATAATTTTGAAGTTATACAGGGTGTCCCAAAATTCACGCAAGAAGTAATTTTGATAGAAAACACAGGTTTTTAATTAAAAATTGTAATTTCTTATTGATTCATAAAGTATGCAGTATAGGGTTATGCATGGAATAGCATATCGGGTAAATGGCCTCCACGGCTTTGCTGGCACATAAGCACTCTTTTGTCGAAATTTTCCGAATTTCGTTTTTTCATTGTTAGGCCGAGAAAGTTTTAGACCACCCTCGTATAATATATATATTACGAGATCGCCTCCGGGGCACTCCAGTCCCACTACGCCGCTGGTGGTAACTCATTTGTTTTGTAGACAAGAATTGTTCTATTGTATTATTTTAGACTGAAATATAACCATAAGATGTTAAGATAGCAATTTGTAATTTGGTTTTGTCCTGAACCTTCGCTTCATCTTTTTTTTATGAATACGTTAGTCAAGTTCAATTTACTTTTCAAAAGCTTCAGTCAGTTGACTTTTTATTTTCGAATTAATTATAGCTCATTTAATTCCTGGTATGGTTACAATACAAAAATCATTCCGATTCTGAGAGCAATAAGTAAAAACAAAGACATGGAATTACCGGATTAACTGAATTAAATAGATGTAATAGTATTTTAGTTCTATTACATGCATATATATATATATATATATATATATATATATATATATATATATATATATATATATATATATATATATATATATATATATATATTGTCAAAAGAAGAAACGTAAAAAATTGCAAAATTGATTATCTTTAAATTGTAATCTTGAATTGTTAATGAAAAAAATTCTACCAAAGAAGACAAAGAGAGAAATGAATGAAGAATAAAAAAATGTAATTAGTCGAGTCGGAAGTCAGCAAATTAAGGGTGGCATTTCGTGCATGAAATCTGAAAAACTATAAACTACTTAATTATACTATAGAACAAATATTTATCAAAAACTGTTCATTCAGATATCTGTAGATGTTTGAAGGTGGATGACATACATGAGTCATATATGGACCCTGTTTACTTCAATTCAAAATTGGATTCTATCTATTATTATTTGGATGGAAGTTACTCAAGAAAGTGTATAACACCGACCGGTGGTGTCGTTTCAGAAAGTTTGGAAGTAAAATCAAACAACAATTGGATACTACAGAGTTGTCTTCCATTTGTAGGTAGAGGATCTTCCCGTAATTCACGTAAAATTCATAGCATCTAAAACTTCTTGTAGGCATATAAGAGATTATTTTTGAAGAAAATTTTAATACTTGAAATTTCTCAAAAATTTGCTGAGGCATTTCACTTTTTGTTTTTAATGTGAAAATTTGAAAGTGTAGTTTCTAACGCATATTATAGAACTGCTCTTGCTAAACAGATTTTGATGAAATTTGCTCGTTGAAGTTTTGCTAAAATATGATAGAGTGAAATTAGGATTTAAATTTGACAATTCGATGAACCTTTGTAGCTCATTCGGTATCGACGATCCTCTTTGTTTGGGAAGATCCTGGTTCGAATCCCCTCTAGAACGCGAAGAACCATAGAAGGATGCTTCATTTGAAAAGTCAGCCCATCTCATACGGAGGTGGAAGGTTTTTTTTTTTTTTCCCTTCAGAAACTCGGTTTTTCATCTCGCAAAACAGGCAGTCAGGCCAGAACATACAGACACACACAGCACATAATGCAGATGGGATAAATCCCCACCCCTATCATTAACAGTAATCAGGTTTTTAAGAAGCTATCACTTGGCTTTGATGGCCCATTCAGCTTGACACTAAAAGGATGATGACGATGAATGAAGATGACTTGGAATAAATCTGTCGATATATAGAGTATCCCGTTATAATTGAATATCCCTTTCTTTCAATGCGTGTGAAGATTACTGTTAATAGCAGGTCTAAACGAGGGACGTTTCTTGATAGCTGTAGATATGGAATGAGCGAAAATACAGGAAGTTCATCACTGAATTTCTCAACAGGCAAAGAGGACTTTGTTGAAAATCAAGGTTATAAACTGTAACGGTTATAACCTTGCATCCATATAATAGACCCACTGTGGCTAGCCGCATCTGATGATATTAAGCATACTCCATTAAAATTTATCGACAACACTGAATTTGAATTGAAATCTTCGATCAGTTTTGAATTAAAATGAATAATGTAACTAGTTTAACTATAATTACACAATAAACAATATTTTGTGTGTATCTGGCTCTTTTTCATACTTCGGGATTTTGGAAAATATCAGTTCTAAGTTAAAGTACAATAAGAAAGTGAAAATGCGAAACAACACAAGATTTAATTCTGGTTTTAGCATTATTTATGGTATGTCATGAGTTATAACAAAAGTCTCATCATCTGAACTATCTGTTTAAAAACAATTTGAAAACTGAACCGGATTGTGGATAAATCCGGTTCAGTGTTTGTTATTAAAGTAACATAAACAGAAAAATCAGCATGAAAAGCAGAGGAAAGAATAATTAAAAAATATGAGGTAAACACATTCAGCATGGTTGAAAGAGCTAGTTAGCGCGAATGCATTTGATATAACAGAATAAAGAGATTTTGAGCTAAATGAACTTAAAAAAACAGAAACGTCTAGGTTAATCTATCTCACAATAACATGTAGCCTACTTGGGATATCAGAGTAAACATATGGACAATTCAATTTGCACTGAATGGAATCAATGAGGTAATTTGAGAAAGTTAGATTACGTCGGACTAGGACACCAATAGTCAATTTCGGTCATGAAAATATTAAGGAGATGTAAAATAATGTTATTTTGATGTTAGAATTGAGATTATCATATTCAGAAAATGAACGTTGAAGTTTTAGGGAGGTAAGCTAAATTTTTCCCTTAGGTGAAATTTATTTTTCGATCTTCATGGTTCTTTAAAGTAAAGTTTGAGAGGGACTTGGAGTAGCACGGAAATATTTAGATTTAATCTACACTGAGAAAAATAAAGTTATCTTCTTAAAAAGGTGGCATCAACATTCGCCGCCACATAAAATGACGTGGATTTTCCAAGTATGATCTAGATGATAATGGCAACGAGATTGGTTGCTACCTCACCCAACAACTTAATATGTTATTGGATTCTGTTTGTTCATTACATGGCTGTTCAGTCTTAACCTACTGCGGTTTTCTAGATGATGCATATACTGCTTTAAAGCAGCATATGCATAATCTGAAAATGAAAGAGATTTTGATCCTCATCATAATGTCCGCTAGATTACGTAAAGTTTTCATTCTGCAAATTGGTATCACAGAGGGTATTCACCGGAATTACAGCTGAAGCAACTGAGGCCGTGAGAGCAATATATTTATGTCTGTTAATTACGTGTGTTTTATAACTGGTTTCGGGGAAAATTTTTCTATTTTGCCACTTTTTTATGAGACCGACTCATTACCTTCGGTTGGAATGCCCTTATAAAAGTACTCCGTGTCCTAGACGAGATATGAATCCAGGGCAAGATCATGTCCTCGCGAATATATGGAAGCCCTGTCGCAAACGGATTGGATAACCATGGTTAACTATGGTTATCCAATCCGTTTAATTGGATAACCATAGTCAACCAATTATGGTTAACTATGGTTATCCAATTAAACGGATTGGATAAATGTTTTTTCTTTGTAAGAAAAACAAAAACATTGTGCATGGTTAGTTTACATTGTAGATGAAGCATCGCACAGACACAGAACTTGGGTATATTCTCCATCATCACACATTTGACATTTTTAAATCCAGTGTTTTAATGTCACTCCAGCATTAAGATGTATGTTTAGTCATCAAAAGCAGAACTGACTGTGTTTTTGTGTCTACAAAATTTCTGAGAAATTCAAATTTTGAGTCACTCTTGATACCTTGCCTCGTGCGTGCTTCTACACGCCAGTTTTAAGAATATTTATGATCCGCTAAAGACTAAGATGGATTAAGTGAGAGAAATAGATTTTAGACAAACTCAGACATGAATCGACCGTGGTGCTGTGAAAAAGAAAATGAGAAAAACACTTTCAAAATCAAATATTTAAGTGCCAAATAAAAGTAACGGATTCTTTTCGATGCTTAGGTGTATATCAGAGCAATAACGTATATAAGAAATCACAGCACATGCAATCATGTTGTGTGTGTGTGTGTGTGTGTGTGTGTGTGTGTGTGTGTGTGTGTGTGTGTGTGTGTGTGTGTGTGTGTGTGTTGAGAGAGAGAGAGAGAGACTGTTCAAGTTGGAAATTTTAGAAATAAGTTTGAACACATAAACATAGGTGAATTAATGAAATAGAAGTTTTTAAGAAATGCCACCATAGTATTTAATACAAATACTATTTTTGTGTTATTTATGCGTAGTTCGTATCTTGTGTGTATGGTCTGTAATTCTCACTATGACTCGCTGTGCATGTGAATTTCTGTCGAGCGTGACACAGGACCATTTATTTAGCAATCAGTTCGAATTAATTTTAAGTTGTAGTGCACTCTTACGTGACCCAGAAAATAACATGACATAAATAATTGATTCACCATCTTGTCACCTATATCGGCCGTGACAGTGTCAAAATACAAATTGTCGTTGCTCAACGCCACAGTTCATTTTCCACTCTGCAAGTGTATACCAGAGCGATGTAACGGTAGTAAATTTTAATGAGATTTCCAACAATTCATGTGCATTTGGTTAAAAGCAGGTTGTTGCTTTTAAACAACACGTATAATGTGTGTATGGCTAGTCTTTCTGAGACAGACAGACAGACAGACAGACAGAGAGAGAGAGAGACAGAGAGCAATAAGTTTTGATGTGCATGGTTAGTTTACACTGCATTCTAATCCTAAAGTCTTTAATCAGTTTCTATCTTGCACTGAGAGGTGAAAGGAGCACAGCATCTTCTCTAATCTGCCCATTAATTTTTGCTATTCCGTGATCATTAAGACCTTATTGTTGCGTCACTGCAATGTCCATTTCGGTTACCAGGGTGACAAGACAGGCCACCTGTAAGCTACTTTGCAGAAGCAATAGCAGCAAGCAATGTGGGTCTTCAGAAGCTGTTCCGCCCACCGCACCCACTCCCTCCTGGCACGGTTCGTGACACGGATCGCGAGCTTCTTGCTTCCAGCGTACCGTTGAGGCTATTAGAGTTTCGATTAGCACGTTCAGTAGAGTTCTTTATGGGCAGAATGCATTACTTGTTGACGTGCCGTGCATCTCCATAAGGCCAAGCTGACGGTGGCCTGAGAGGAGAGAAGATAACAGCTGTTCTGCTGAAATCTCTTATAGCCTAGCAACAGAATGATGACTGCTCTGAGAGAGGAGCGGGAGGTGACACCTCATAAAGAAAACATTACCTTATTTGTTAAGAGAGAGCAATAAGGACTATCATTTCTCTCTTCGGGATGGAGCAGGGAAGATGGTTTAACGATGTCTGCCTTGTCTTGAGAGATGTTCTTCTTTGAAGCAGTTTTCTTCCTTTCGATAAGGTGTCATGAGAAATATTAAATGTCGTTCCCGACCCTTTTCCTAAGGCCTAATGCTCGTTTTATTTGGTGTAGCTGGTAATGTCGTGTGTGCGTGCTTTTGTGTGTTTTCACAGGAGGGTTATTGACACATACATTTTAATAAACTGAATCAACTTCATGTTGCTAGCACATTTATCCTCTCTATTTCAATCCTTCTTCAGAGAATAATAATTTTATTAGAAGATGGTTAATGAATTGGTGACTAATTTATTTAATCAGCATTCTTCATTGAATAAGTAAAACGCTACTAAATATAAAAACAAGGAGTTTCTTGTATGTCCGTTTCTGTAGAGTGTACCCCCTTAAGACAGTTTTTTTATACAGAGACGAGGGAATGAGATTTACTGAAAAAGCAGAGAATAAATCTTCAAGTTTAATGTTTAAAACAAATTTATTTGTTTTAAAAAATAAATGCGAATTAGTTTTAGAGCAACAGTTTAAAAAGATGGGTTGTTTTAGATTACATATTCTATATTTTTAGATTATATATATTATATTTCCTCTTTTGGTCAGTTATACTGTTTTTCACTACTTTAATTCTTCATTAGAACGTTAAATTAAGTTTTTTGTTAGTTTAACAGATGCTTTCGTCACACCTTCGAAACAACTTAAAATGATTAAATTAGATAAATAAAATATTGAATATAGTATAACATATCGAGAAAAGCTAAATTTATTTATTTTTTGGAGAGAGGAAAGGGGGGGAGAATAAAGATTAAAAACGTAACTTTTGTGGTTACATGCAGTACACTATACTATCCAATAGTAGAGATTACATCACAGATTTTAGTGCATGGGTGTTTTAAGTTTAATTAGTCTGCAATTTTTTTTGTATATGGATTCATGAAACATCTTGGATACATCTTGTCTTTTCCCTCCCTCCCCCGTCCTGGAATCAGTGCTGTTAGTTTTTAGTGGAAAAAAATCAGCATTTTGAAACAATCACAAAAAATATCAAAGTTCATTTTCAAGCATTTTGAATTTAGTATCAAAATTCAAAACTTATTTTTGCCGAATTAAATAGAAATAATATGAGAAATATATGAATACAGTTAAATAAATGATAATATATACAATGAATAATATAATATATTTTCTAAAAGTGCCAAAGAATTATAGTGTTAAAAGTAAAATTTTCATACGAGTGGGGCATTTGATTTTAGCTGAGTCTGAAATTAGAGCCGTGGTCCTGGAAGCCAACCGAATGTCTTGATATCTAGAATTTTCATTATAGGCGTACTAAAGCTACTGTTGGTGGCCGCTGATCTACTTTACATATACGAGTATATAGACAATGAGTAAATACAAACGTTTTAAACTGCTAAGTAATAAGTTTTATTATGAGTTGCTAATACAAAGTTTAGATGCATGTTTATTTTTGCTTTCTCACTGCAATAAGCAACTGCATTTTAACAGCTACGTCAGATTTAGTCCTTTAAATTCAACCACTCAACCAATACATTCATACCTCCCATTATATACCTATTTTCCCTGTTCCTTTCCCTTCCCTCATCTAAACGAGTTACTTTAAAGTATTTACGTGACGTATTTGTGTAATGATAGCTGTAGATGGGAAAGCCATTTGGATATCAACTTCTTGCATGCAGAATGTATACTTCCAAAGTGTTTACGCTAAGATGGCTAATAGCCTATTAGATTGCGTGATGGAATATATGCGTATGTTGCAGCCTTCAACAGGTAGAATAATACCGTCTTATCGTATCCTTGTTCAAATATACTAACAGCACAATTGCCGAGGGGACGTCTCCATTTGTTTGTTTATCTTGAATGCCATGTCGAATCATACATGGACTGGAGCTCATTGCTCTTACCTCAGCTAACCGTTTAATGACTTGAGGAAAGTTTTTGACAAACTTTTCAAGTTTTAAATGCTCATTTATCTTTTTAACTACTTTACTTCCTATTTCTGTATATACATTCTGTTCCGAGTCAACAAAAGATCTTTGTATTGTTGATGGTCTTCATATTTTATTCTTCTCTCGCCCCAAGTACTGGTAAAAGTTCACTTAAACAGGGGCAAAAATATTTCAGAACGTGGTTGATAATCAAAGGGTTTGCTTCAGCGTATATGGCAGAAGCTTATTTTTCAGATCTACTTCACTTTTATTGATGGTTAGTGTACATAATTTTGTATTCGCAAATAACATCTTTATTCGCTTATCATTCATCTTTAAAGGTCACTCCTGCTAGAATATCCCCCCCCCCCCTAGGCCTTCAGTTTCATCAGGTTTTCATTCACTGGACTAAGGCTGGTTTATCAGACATAAACTTCTGTTACTAGAGAAATGAAAAGGAAAATCAAATGTCGTGATTTCTCCTTCGACACTCGTTGTTTTCAAAAGAAGGTAGCCCAAACTAATTTCCCAGTAGATCTCATAAAACCAGGATCTTGTGATCATGGAGGCCTTTTATTGTGCGTTTTAGTGTTTGTATTTGATTTTTATGCTGTCTGGTGAGGAGATGCTGCAATGATTGCATTTAATAGTGAGCGAACAAGGTCTGAGATAACTTAAGAAAGAATGTTTTGTAAGACATCTAGTCAAGATTTTAGAATAATGATTCATGCTTTTATAGAGCTTGCAGTATTCAAAAAAGACTATAGAAGAGACACCAAAAAGCAGAAGTAGAGGCTATGAAAAGGATCTGAAAATAAATATGCTTTCTCTCTTTAGTGACTTTTACAGTGTCACACTTGATAACGTCAATATCGATGTATGGAGCTGGCTTCTTGATTAATAATTTAATTAGGTGCTTTAATAATGAGAACTTCATTGACAAGTACCTCCAGAAATAACCATAGAAGCATTACCTAAAAAGTCCTCCCACTGCAAAAGTGTAATTTCTAATTTAAAATAAGCCATTCTAATAGCGACAACACTTTTAAAACTGTCCTTTTTAACAGTTCCATAATTAGAAGCAGCAGCCGAAACATTGCATAGTTTAATAAAATACACGGCAACTGTATCAGTTTAAAATGTAATAATATTTAATCATGACTTATAATAGGAATAATTAAGTGGTTACATGAACAGCGAACAGAACACAGAAACGCGTATAAATTTGTAATTTTCTCCTCATTTTACACTTCTCGCGGGAAATGTTCATTTCTCAGTGAGCCTCGAGACTGATAAATGACTAGCACGGGCGAGGGAGAGCGTGCTTGCGTGAAGTCGAGGCTGGTGCCACATCGTAGTTTCATTCATAAAATTCAGACAGGATTATATTTCACGGCCTTGTTTAAATTTTGTGTTGTCAGGGCGAATGCTAAATAGACTCGTCAACATAATTTTAAGTTAAAATGTACTAAGCCACCCCGCTTTATTTACATAGTTTGATGTTTGTTTTATAGGAAATTCAAAGAGCGCCTGCATTCAACAGTTTCTCTTAAAGAGCAGTGACTGGCTCTCTCGAAAGGCAAGTAGTCAATTAATCTCTGCACTAGAAATTACCTATTGACATTTCTAATTAATATTTATATCGTAAACAATGTGTGTTAACATTAACCTAGAAGGTATGAACATTTTAATTAGTGGTGAAAGTTTTGATTAACTTATCATAACCTCCTTAAAAATAAACGGAAAACGATATTTTTCATAATATTTACTAATTGTTTAGAATTATATATATACACATACAATTTTTAGTTAGATTGGTCGTCAATTAATAATATTAACAAAACACACACCGCTCTAAAATTCTTTATTTATGTGCATCTTTGTGCTTGTGTGTGATTATTTTCAGGAGATAATATCCGTGTTAAACTCTGTGTGTATGGAGATAATGGGTAAAAGTTGCAACCCGAGTAACTTCGGCGGTGGAGGGGGTAAATTGGTCTTGTACATAAATAGAAAACATCAAGGATCGACAGGACCATAAAATGCAGTATCTGTTAAAGTTGGTCAGTTGACAACCAGGGACTGCGATGGGATGCACATGAAAGTGCCATGTGTCAGACACCGTACCAAATCGGCTATAGCGCAGACGACTAATCCTACTATTTTATACAGACGGAAGGACAAGAGTATCACATCTAAGCCATAGACCAATCAAGCTTAGTTTAAAAAATGCATTTTTTTGCAGTCCTTGACACTCTTGGTACTAGAGAAGGAAGGAGACTGAATAGCTTGACCAGTGTCAACATTTGTTAACGTCCAAGTATACTGATTCATTCCATGCACTTATTTGCATCGGACATTTCCACCAAGATGAGCTGTTATGTCCTTCAGGAATGGTTACCTGAAACGAAATTGTGACTTTTAATGGAATTGGAATGGACTTTGAAGTCACGATTAAAGACCGGAGGAGATGGAGAGAGAGAGAGAGAGAGAGAGAGAGAGAGAGAGATTTTATTGTAAATTTAAATATTGTAAATCTTGTAAATTTGATTTATCTTAGGAAATGTTCACTAGTCTTGTGAAAGTTGCGTGAACTATTATCCACGAATGTGAACCTCCTGTATTGTCCTAGAGGTTAATGACCCAAACTCTAATTTACTGGAACACCCAATACTCTTATTTCCACATGAAGAATGATACCGTTGCAGATAAAGATCAAAGAAGTATTTTGTAACCGATTCTGTTATAAACTATAAACGCACAATTACTTGAAGTAAGAAATGATTCTTACATTATATTTGTTAACATAAATAATTTATTGAGCTAAGTCGATGCAGTGTAGTGTGTGTGTGTGTGTGTGTGTGTGTGTGTGTGTTCGAAAAATAAGTAAATTTAAAGTATTATTGCATCGAGTAACAAATTTATGAATTCTTATTATTATATTCTAATATATGAGTATTAATAGCTTGTGTTAGTAGAGTAGTAATGTTCCATTTCACCGTGTTCATGCAGCCCAGAAAAAAGACAATTTTTTTATCGGTGAACATCATCAGTCTTATATTCAAATACTGCATTAAGACCAGTGCAATGCATTGTTACGGCTAAGTAAATTAGTTTTTATGAATCCGAATTTATGGCAGAATGGTTAAGCCTATTACCATAGTCTTTTACATGTTGACTGTTTGGTTTTCCTAATTTTAAATATTCCAATTCTAATTTACTTCTGAAACTGGTGATTTAAGAATACTTAATGATTAGCGAATATTTTATTTTATGTTTACATGTGAATAGTTCCAGTCAATTCACGAAAAGAAAAAGATATCAATTAGTAGTTGGCCATCAGAATTGACTTTTACTGTTTTACTCTCTAAGAGTTCTCTAAAAGCTGTGGTTCATCTCCGATAGTATAATTTTTCTGTTTCAATTATTTCCAAGATCTACTTTATGATGGCATCGTTTCCAAATCCTTAATTCTTCATCGTCATCATCATCATCTCTCTCTCTCTCTCTCTCTCTCTCTCTCTCTCTCTCTCTCTCTCTCTCTCTTATCATATCTTGTAAGTCTTCTTAAATGTCAGTTATGCCTTATATATCCAACTGGTGTATTTAAGACTTTGATAGAATAGTTGGTATCATATGCAAATTGCATGGTCTTTCTCCTGCAAAACACACATGCAAGTCGACGAACACTAGAATATCGTCCAGTTTGTGGACGATATATATATATATATATATATTAGCCATCGTGAGACTAAAACCGTTTACGTCGAGGCACAGAAAGGTTTTGCAACGTCCTTTGCCAACACAAGAAACAAACCGCAAGGTCTGCAACTGATGGGAATTGAGGCATATAACTTCTATATATATATATATATATATATATATATATGAGAGAAATAGATGAGGAAGGAAAAGAGGAATAAAATAGGCTTCTCTGAAATAGTAAAATTTGCGGAGTCTATATAGAGTAGTAATAATGAGATACTTAAACAGGAGAAAGAATAGGATGCTGATGATACCTTTCGTCATAATAGAGTCTCAAAGAGCTTGTCGTAAAACCATATGTGCAGGTATTGGAATCTTCAGTTCCGTATTCTGGAAAAGATGTGAGAAAGCGTTAACTCACTTCACAGATCAAGAAATAAACGAGCGAAAAAAAATGTTTACTCTTCGAGTTACTTCGAAGGTAAGTTCTCTGACGGATGGTGATTTGGCTCTTAGTGGGAATAGTGGGAACGTATCGTGTATCAGTCCTTGTTTTTCTAATGCGCATTTATCTCGTGTGTCCTATCTATTCGCTATCGAGAAAGGAAGAGGTAAAGTTTCAAGCAGGCAAAGCTTCCCTTCCGATAACAATGATGGCGATAGAAATTAGTAGATTAAAAATATCTGAAACGTGTACCAACGCTTCTCTGCTACGACAGCTGATTGTACGTAATGACCATTTAGAGCGCAGTTTTGAAACTCCTAAATTGAAACAGAGGCGTCGTGCTGACGTCTAGTTGCCTTCCCACCCCTCAAGAAGGAACAGCAGATGCCTCGATTCCCATCAGTTGCAGACCTTGCGGTTTGTTTCTTGTGTTGGCAAAGGATGGCAACGAGTGACGTTGCAAAACCTTTCTGTGCCTTGACGTAAACGGTTTTAGTCTCACGATGGCTACTCGCTGCGTGCTTTGGTTTTAACATCCCACTTCTTAACTATAACACAACAATAAAACAGAAGGTAAATGGTAGCAAAGAGGTTTTAAACGTAACAGTGAATGATAAAAATTCTATGGAGGGCTCTTTGGGAACACTTAATTTCGTAGCTAAAGTAAAATCATAGTGATTAATAATTTTAGAATCCAAGACACTAGAAACAGATGAATTTCGAATTCTTTGATTTTTAATGAGTTCGTTGATAATGGATTTCAGACAGTTTCCTCCCCAATCACCGTAATGATATGGAATACTACCTGCATGTAACTCTCTACTGTTTATCAATAACTATTATAATTTATAGACTCGTGAAGTAATTTTGAGCTTCATTAAAGAAACAAACAACGAGTTTATTCATTTACCGTATATCTACATTAATAACATGTTTTTATAGGACATGCCGAAGTGCAGATTTATTTCATTAAATCTGTATCTTCACGCATTATCAAATATTCTTTCAAATTCCAGTCTTTAATTTACATTGATTTGGAATTTATATTTTTTCATGCAACAAAACAAAACTAGAATACCAAAAGAAAAATATAGATATGTTCTCAAAGTAACAGTGCTTTCTTACATTAAAAAGTACTCTTTAGCATTGAATAGAATCAGGTAGAATTGCGGTGTTCTTGTCGACCATAAATGCGATTAGAAATATTTATAATAGACAGTCATTTCCACTGCAAGTGAGATAGATTTCCTCTAAAAGTGTGCTGTGTTGAAAATATCTTGGTAGCCAGAGGCTGCTTCATCGGCACTACAGCACCGTAAATATCACTGATAAAGAAGAGAACTTTTTAAAGAGACTTGCCGGAACTTGCTTTCTGTTGCTTTTTTTATAGCCGGGGCTGGGTGATCGCCTATGATTTATAATGTATATGATATAATATTGTGTTGACATCACGATTTACTTAAATAGAGTTATGAGAATTTTTGAATTTATAATAAACGGCAAAATTCACGTAGATGTAGTTGTTTTAATATCCACAGATTATCTAAAACTAGAGGAGAGCTATGTTAGAAATGCATGCTAGTTTGAAACTGCTTGCGATTGATACTATCTGATTCTTTTCTGCTAACGTTTTTATGAAACTTTTTCAGGATGGTGAGGGAATTAATCTCACCTGACAGGTATTTCAGACCGTGCCTCTTTCAACACGAGCGCCATTTCACGTATATTTATTGGAAGCGCTGGTATGGTCTACAGCCTATGTTCCGAAGGATTCATTCTAAGTAGAATATTTCGGTTACTAAGATAGAGTATTGGTTGAAATTGGGAATTTACGCAAGCCATACAAGTTTTTTCACGTCATTTTCTTCAAATGATGTCGGATTAGTACCTTCAGTATGAGTGCATTATCGCATTAGAAGAAACAAGTCTTCTCAATGTAAACCTGTCATAATCTAGAAAGCACTCTGCTTTGTCCAGAAGGATTTCATATCTGTCAGCGTTCGTCTTTCAGGCTACTGCAATCAAAGGTACAATTTTACTAGGAGAGACATATCCAGATCATTACATCTCCGTCAAACTTCGCAGTTGAGCTCATGCACTCGGTCATAAGGCGTTCTGCGGGCACCTCCACTCGACCATTGGATCGGAAAAGGTGTACCATGATTCGTTTCTCTGCACTACTCTCTATGAACCTGCGAGTCGGTCACAATGTTCTTCTACCAGTGCAATCTGCGTTGTAAATTTCCACGGTTCGTGTTTGACCTGTAAACGTTTTCAGAAACAGAGACTACAATCTTTTCAAATCTTTTCGGTTTCTTTCTCCTGTAGTTTTTTGAACTCTTAGTTGATCCTTCTGCTGGGACTTGCCATTTCATTACGTCCTTACTACTAAACTTCATTTCCAAATTATTAAATTTAGAAATGAGGTTTAACCCTATGTTCCACTGGTGTTAGCTTCCTGGATCTTTCTGTGTGTGTGCTTAGCTGAGGTGACACTCTTCTAGCATTTCCATCGGCTGGAATTGTTTCTTACGATGATATAGTCTTTTAATTAATGTTATGAACGGACAGGTCACTAATATGACAACATGTGGCGGCACCTCTTTCAAAGCCCGTAAGTTCTTTTCCATTGACAGTACAGAAATGTATAGTCACTTCAGAGATATATATCTCTTTTCCTTTATATAGAAGGTAATGTGTGACTACAGGAATATACCTATCAGTATTTTTCATTTTAAAACGAGAGGTTTTCCCTATACTTTATTCAACATAATATGCACAACAGAATGAGGTTAGGAAGAAAGGTGTACCCTTGTAAGGTAAAACTGATTTATAGTCCGAGCCGTAGATGTCAGGATAACTAAGAATTCACGAGCTAGCGACAAAAAGACGTTAATGTGATCTATTTTGATTTCCCTTCTTTTCGGCTCCGTATTTAGCAACATGAAATATGCAACCATTGTTAACTGAAGGGGTTCTCTAATTTGCCTCTTGACTTAGATGACATTAAAGAAATTGGCTGTACTGCGTGAAACATACCTAAGGAGGAAGATGCACGAAATCCTCTTCAACGAATTTCCAGTTTTTTTGAGTAACACAGATTGATTGAGAAAACATTGCGTGGACGTCAGACGACAGGTAAGGATCACCATGAATCTGAAGCTCACCTGACAACGTTTGTTTGTTCAGGAACAATTGCAAGGCACGGAAAGCGGTCAATAACCCCCATTGGACATTTGCCTTCTTGGAGACCAGCACAAACTTCAAGCATTTATGATCATAAAAGTGTCATATCGCTCGTTCTGCGATGGTAGGAGTTGTAGACTTAACAACTACGGAAGTCGTGGTTGTTAAGTCTGTTGCGTGCTGCAATGTCTTAACGGCTATAAACTTAGTGCACAGGAAGGCCTACTGCTTTTACTGAAGGAATAGAAACCCTAATGAAATAAATTATTCACCCTTTCTCAGAAAGTACGTAAATAGAATCCAAACTAATTCCCGCAAGCAAAAATTTTGCATTTTTTGAGATTTTGTTCTGCATATCACTTATAGTATCCTCTGTAGTCTCATGTTATCTTTCTTAATTGCCAAGAAAATTAATTACAATGTGCAGTATTTCTCCCGTTGTAGTTATCACAAACAACGATTTTTCTGGGTTGGTTTCAACAAGGAATTTGTGCGTTGACCGAGGAATGTCGTCCCCCCTCCCCCCCCAAAAAAAAGAGTAGCTAGTTCGCTTATAGTACATAGTTGTCTGGCTTTCATTCGCCGCTTCAAATCATCATGGATGAGTTCATTGAGTTTGGTCACGCATATAAAAATTTGGACTGGTCAGAACAGACTCTACATTATTTGCCACAGAATATTCTGTTAGCCGATCTCTTTCGCATATAATTTAAGCAATGCAGATGAAGCAGCTTTTCAAGAATGATTGTACTGGACTTCCGAGATCTATACATAACAATTAATTAGCCTATGTCAAGCCACATGAAACTTCTCCCCCTTACCATAACTCTTTCTCCACCAAATTTCAATCTGGACTCAATTGTAGTCTTCGTGAGCTGTTTTCTAGGCATGCTCCATATCCACGCGTGTTCGTCCGATCATCACTGTGTAGCGCGACTCATCGATCTACGGGATTCTCTGTCACTGCTGTAAGGTCTATTGCATCATAATAGTCATTGCATGAATTAATAGTAGAGCTTCAGCGTGTGAGATACTCTACAAACATGATATTTCATCGGAAGCATCTTCTTGATGTGCGTTAGTTCAGCACGTCGGCACAAAACTTCACAGCTATCCTTGAAATTACATGTAGTTCGGTTTTAATCGAACCACGTGTAATTTTAAAGATAATGTTAACAAGTGCTCAGTCGTCTAACAGACTGAGCACTTGTTAACATTATCTTTACTCTTTTACAGTTCTCTCATGCGTCTAACTAGCAGTAGGTCCTGCTTGCTTCGAACTGTTTAATCTAGTATTGGATATCATTTGTAAGAGTTATTAGAATGATCCTTTACACTTTGAATTATTTATTTATTACAAAAAATAAACCACTCAATCTTTTGAGAAATGTTCACCAAACTCTCGCAAATGCCTTGCCACTAGGTCCGAATATCCAAATATTGACACTACGTACAATAGTGACTCAACATCAGATAGCCACTTACGCTTAGTTTTGTGATTTTATGAATCCATATCCGTATGAGGCCGTTTCAATAAGTTTTATCACTGTCTTCAACAGCCAGCAATTCATTTCATTCGATTCCATTTCAAGAGGCATTTCGTCACCTCACGAAATGCCTCTTCATGTAACACGTTTACACTTTTCTGTGTAGTGCTAGTGAAAGAGATTTAAGGCAATAATACTCATCACTTAAGTCCAAGCATTTTGATCGAATCTTTCATTGTATTCAAATAATGTACTTCTTGCATTTTGGATTTTATGTGGCTTCAAACACATGCATTGTTTGGAAAGACTCGGATTCATATCCAATCGAGATGCGATGAATTATAGATTCTAGACAGGTTCAGTTCAACGTTAAATTAGCTTTCTCAGACTGAGACGAAAGAACTGTTTCTCATGAAACTGAAGTTTTTTTTCTACACAAAGTAGACATGCTACTGTCAATAAGGATAAACTCGAAATATCTGAATGAATACATATTTTCTACTCTAAATCATCATGCTGTCGCTAGATTCAGCTTATTCAATCGGGAATACGCGCTCCTAATTAATCATTATACTGTTCTATCAAAAAATTTCCAAATGGGTCATTCTAAAATTATGGAGCATTGTCATGCAGTCGAGGATCTCTGAAGACGCTCCAAGAACTGACGTTTCTTCTACTTTCGCACTTTCTGAGTGGCAGTTGTAGTTTCGGGTGTGATTTTGTTTGGATTTTGTATCTTTTTGTGCTTTAGGTTTCAAAAGCTAAGTTGTAGCAATATTTTGGTTTGGTTCCGTACGATATTTTATACCGAACGTGGCCAAACTAATCATCTTTTCAGAATTAGTTTACTATAAATGAATTAATAAGTCAAACTGCGAGTTAGTAACTTGTTTTTGTGCAGTTATTATTATTATTAACCGGGCAACGCAAACTAAATTTGCACTTAAGAAACAAGGTTCTGATAGCAGGTTCTGAAAACATGCATGCTCCTTCTTTATTAGGAGGTATTTCATTACTGTATTGTCTGAAGGATATGATTTTGATGAGGACTATTCACTGACTCTGTGAAATTGCAACACTATTCATGCCAAAAGGACGGCATATGACGAAAGTGAAATGTCCACCCAATTTAAGGCAATAATACTCATCACTTAAGTCCAAGCATTTTGATCGAATCTTTCATTATGTTCAAATAATGTACTTCTTGCATTTTGGATTTTATGTGGCTTCAAACCCATGTATTGTTTGGAAAGACCTGGATTCATATCCAATCGAGATGCAATGAATTATAGATTCTAGACAGGTTCAGTTCAACGTTAAATTATCTTTCTCAGACTGAGATGAAAGAACTGTTTCTCATGAAACTTGAGTTTTTTTTCTGTACAAAGTATACAAACTACTGTCATAAGAATAAACTCAAAATAATCGAATGAATACATATTTTCTACTCTATATTATCATTATCTCATCGATTTTAACTCGGCATTATAACCAATGTATTTAATTTTAGTACTCCTGTACAACTGATAAATCAATTTGTAATTATCTATAATTTCTATTTAAAATACTGATGGCTGATTCCACGTCTGGGTTAAACAATTTAACTAAAACTGTTGTGGAAAGAAAGCAAGACGACAACTGCATCTGGGCATATGCGAGATGCTGTTGTACAGTGACCATTCTAGCAACGCAGTGGTTTCCTAGAAACTCATAGATTCCTCTGACTCCCATTGTTACCGCGGTTCGAAGTCACACACATTTAAATGTAAGTACAATCTTCCGTAGGCAGCTTACTGACTACATATAGCCCGTGGCCGCCACGTGTCGTATGTTACTTGTGGATTCCGTTATTTTATGGAGGAATTCTCTAATATTTTGACCAGTCAGTCTAGTGGTGGTTATATGAACCGGAATTTTTTGCTACATTCACTTTATCGTTTCCCACAACGGGAGGGAGCATGACATATTTCCTCACGATGACCTGAGGAAATCTCTAATCCTTTAGAGACCTGTAATCTCTAAGTGTCGAGCGTGTAAAATTCTTACCCATATATCCTTCGTGATATGATGAATGCCATACAACTAAGTGTTGACTACTATTACTATATATTTTATGTCACGGAAAGCATAAGCAAGAACAAAACAGTTCTTCTATCTTTATATTTTTTTTTGGTATCTGGAGGAATATCACTAACCTAGTCAGTAAATGATCTTCAATATTTAATTATACGCGAGTAGTTGGAATTTTCCGAACTCCTTTCTTTTTTTATCGACTTAACTAACACTTGCTCAACAAACACTTGTTTGAATAAGATATTTTCTTTAATTCTCCCCCCCCCCTCTCCTTCCTTTTTTTTCGGAAGTCATCACTATTCCCCTCCCCTCCGTCTTTCTCTAGAAGTCTTTTTTTCCAATGTTAATCAATCAATCAATACGGTGCCGCCAGTTGGGTGAAAGATGGCATCAACTGTTTCTAAATTCACTGCTATGACAAGAGCCTCATCGACTTCTTTTTCATGACTAATATAGGATTAATGATGAAATCAGTTACCGGAGAAGAAAAATAAAACAACCTTGAGAAGAAGCGAAAACAACATACTGTACCGCCACGAGATGGAACAGAATGAAAAACTGTAACATATTTGTGTGTGTGTGGAGAAAGACGGGGAATAAAAGGCAAATTATCTCCAGCAACTGACAATTTTAAGAATTTATAGTACGACCCGAATTTATTAATAGGGTGAAATCAGCACATGGTGGAGAATAGAGAATATTTAGGCCAGAGATTCTTCAAACTGTTGGAAAAATGTGAAGTTCCATCGATTGATTAAGCTAAGTATTTAAGAAAGAATAGAGATGACTGTGCACATTATCATAAATATATTAAATACAAATTAAAAATACGAACTAAAATATGGAATAAAAGACTTAAAAATATTGCAAACAATCAACTCTCAGAAAAGTACAAATTGGTTTTAGACACAGAAGATCATTTATAGATAATATTTATTCCTTAAAACAAATTAGTGAAATAGACGAGAATTTAATTTGGAGACGCATTTAGTCTTGATAGATTATGAGAAAGCTATTGATAAAATATCCAGAGAAAAATTATGGAGTACAATGAAAATACAAAAATAAAGTTACAATTATGTAATAAATTAAAATTAACAGAAGAGATTAAAATTAATCATGATATAAGACAATGATATAGTCTCTCTCTCTCTCTCTCTCTCTCTCTCTCTCTCTCTCTCTCTCTCTCTCTCTCTCTATATATATATATATATATATATATATATATATATACGAAAAAGTTTTAATGACTGTTACCGAGAGATAAAAAGATGACAAATATATTTAAAAAAAATAATTTATCAAACACGCTACTGTCTTTTTATACTTGTTCTGTTATTACAATTTTAAGTCTCTGTAATTTTTTTATATATTTCTTTTATTGTGATACCTGAGGATGTTGATCTATTCAACGAAACTAGTAAACTAGTAGTATCTTTTTAAATATATTTGTCATCTTTTTATCTCTCGGTAACAGTCATTAAAACTTTTTCATAATATTCCAACCGAGTAAAAATGAATTCGCACACACACACACACACATATATATATATATATATATATATATATATCACATCATAAAAATGTGGATAAAATAATAACTACTGTATGCAGATGATCAGATTATATTACAAGAGAATAATATACAAAAAGAAGTTTATGAATTTAATAAAATTACCCATATAATCTAAAGATTTCATGTAAGAAAACAAACACAAAACAAAAAGGCAGAGACTATATTAGATCGAAGTAATCGTGGATGCTAAAATAATAGGAGTGACACACAATTTAATTATTTAGATTGCATAATAATATATATAAAATACCAAGATAAAAATAAAAAATAAATAAATACATTTCAGAAAATCTGTGGAACATTTAAAAGGACAAATAAAAAACAACAAAAACTCAATGGAACTCAGGTCACTCAACTGAGTTTAGGATCAAATTGGTACTTGATCAATGGAAGAGGAGGAAAACATTATTGAAAATGGCATAAAGCAGTCCACATGTTACAAGCCGAAGAATTTCAGTCCGTCCCCCTGTTCTGCAATTGACAGTCTGAAATTACACAAAAGAATGATATCCGTACTGTATCCAAGAAATTCAACATCTTTATCTGAGATATGGATATTAGCATGTTTGAAATTCTGCTATTTCACCTTTCCAGCAGAAGTTTTATTGCTGTATTTTTCACAGAGAGATATAGTCTGTTTATTTAAAATTGAGTCAACAACACCAAAAATTCCCTTTATGAGATTATGTAGTTCACAAAGAACAGGAAAGTAATTTTTAACATTGCTTTTTGTAAATGTGACATAATATTGTTGGCTATCAGCTGACTGGCCCTCCATATCCAACGGCGGGAAAATACATTCATGTCGATATTAATAAAACGAACAGCCGACCCTTTACTGTAGGATTTTCCTTCGGGAAACACTGATTTTTCAGCCTACACAAACAGAACAACCGTTCAGAAAGAACGCACGCAATTAACAGACATAATAGACTGGCTTCATAACCTCATAACCTTTTTTTTTCTAAACTTTCACTAGGAAAAAATTCACTAGGAACTTCAGGCTGTATTTCAGTGAAACGATTCATTGACTAATGAACTAATTCTGTCAGTCCAAAGAATTAGCTACTGCGATTCCCTGCTCTCAGGTACCATGTAGGATTATATGAAAAAGATGAATGTTCGAATCCAGTATGGTTATGGGAGACGAAACTAATTCACCACATTTTTAATGCTAACAAGACATGTTAATTGTTTGGTAGTTCTTTGTAAGCTTATGCTTTCCATATTGGAGTTAGGATATGCACCAAGTTGATGACAGCAATTTGTAATTTTTTATCAGTAAATTTTATTTGTTCAAGTCAGATCAAGCTGTTTTAGATGTGCATAACTCTGTAACCGTTGAGAATTGGACTTATGTTTACGTGATATTTGTGATAGGGAGTTGATCCAAGAATCTTGATGCATTGACATAAAGTCTCTAGACATTGTGTATATTTGATTATATATTTTTTCAAGTTGATTCTGAAGAAAAGAGCTTAAAATAATAATGAATACCTCTTATTGACCGTTTGAATAAAGTTTACTGGAGCCTTCATTATTCATCTTTTTTCTTCATTAATAGCAATAAACACGTTCATCTTGGTTGCTTGCAAAAAGGTACAATTTCAAATATTATCTGCTGCGATACTTTGTATTTACGAGAGAGAGAGAGAGAGAGAGAGAGAGAGAGAGAGAGAGAGAGAAAGTTGCAGAGAATTATATGTTTGAGCGAGAGAGAAAGTTGCAGAGAATTACATGATTGAGAGACAGAAAGAGAGAGAGAAAGACTAAATAGTTTTAGAGCAGGAAATAGATTAAAGAGAGTGCAAGCGTAGAGAGAGAGAAGGGAAAGTGAGATAGATGGAGAACAAAGAAGAAGAATGAGAGCGAGAAATAGATAGAGAGAACAGAGTAGATAAATTATCATCCATTGCCTTCTAATGGCTGAGGAGCCAACAAAAGTTCTTCAGATCCATTTTGCTACATTCTAGCGTTATCGTCCTGTCGTCACCGATGACCCCAACTTCGGTGTCCTTATCAGGAAACAATAAAACCAAATGCGGTCATTGATGAATACCTCCGCACATCGCCCTGGCTGAGCCGCTGTCACCTCGAAGACTCGATACACTGGAGAGGCCTGATATTTGTCCTTGCTATATTAAGTTTTCACTTCAGCCTCCAACGCATCAACTCAAGCATGAACTCTCTGTTGTGCTTAGTCCGTTGCCATGGTGACGAAGGATTGATTAGCAATTAACGGTAGAATTAATTATTATCTGCCGTGACTGTAAAATGAGCCCTTGAGTCGTGCAGTGAGTCAGTAAGTAGATGAGCGGATGCAATTTCAGAGTTGCAACTAAGATCAGCCCCTTGCATGTGCGTTCACTCGCTTGTGCCGCCGACCGAGAGAGAGCGCGCGCTCTCACACGAAGTTAAAGATTAGCTTTGATTGTGTAGGGAAGGTGGGGGAAGGCACGTCAGGTTTCAGCAATGATCTGGTTGTCTTCAGAAGGAAATAGAAAAGAGACACACAAACCATGGAATGTTTCACTTCTGTGCACAGAACGCACAAAACATGGCACGGAAATAAAACATTGGATATGTGAATAGAATTATGGGTAACGCCAGTCAGTGACATGCATAGTGAATTCTAATATAGCGTTTTATCTTTCCGTCACTCCTTTTGTTCATCTGGTCACTCAACTGAGTTTAGGATCAATTTGGTACTTGATCACTGGCTGTTCTACATTATTCTATTGCTGTTATGGAAGCTAGAACAATGCATTACAGAATAAACAGGCAAGCTACGGTAATACAAAATTGAGAAATAATATAGCTTGTTCATCCAAATGCTGTTGATGATGCAAATATATATACATTTGTATACTGAAGTTCTGCTTATTAGTATATAGTATAGTATGTGCGCTCATGTGTATGAAGGTCCTGACGAGACTACGCTTCTGTTTATTGAAGGTCTGGAGTGGCTTGAAATGTGGTCTCTCTGAGGGGGTAGCTCACAGATTATCTAACCTTGAGCTCTCACGGCAATACATAAACGTTTTTTCACCTTCGTGTGCGGGATTCACAAAAATAAGGGGGAAAATAGCATGAAAGATATATTGCTTTTATAATAATAATAATAATTGCATGAATGAGAAAGCTGAATCCTTGGATGAGGCCAAGTACATGTTCTTAATGGATATTTAGGACAAGTACTATTCTTACAAGAAAGGTTATTCGAAACGAAAGCGAAATTATTTTATTGTTATTTCCTGCATTAAATTTTTGCAAGATTCGATGTCATTTAGCATTTTCTTTTAAAATTTAAAAGAATCTTTTAAAGTGTAATCTGAAGTTTCATTTTTTTTAAAAAAAGAGGATTTTTTTAACAAAAAGAACGAAATAAGTTTTTACTCTGTTGGCTTAGCCAAAATATGAGAAAAGCCATCTTGTGATGAAAAATAAAACCGAGTTCTGCATTAAATCAAAGTGGGAAACCGTAACTTAAAGTGAGATGTCAGCTATTTAGTTTCAGAATATAGATTAAACACAAACAGAAAAAATCATTACATTATTACTATTAAATTAACGTAAATCAGCTTAAAATGTGGAGAAAAATCAAGAAAAAATGTAACACGAAGTTACTAACACTCAGTATAACTGAAGTAAATTAGAATAAATGGATTAGGTTGGATTAGGAATTACGGCTGCAACTAAGGCAATGAGAACTGTCTGCTAATTGTATTTGCTTTGTATGTCTGTGCTGAAGGAAAAGAAACCCTTCGTTTGTAAAGTCGTTATACATGTTTATCGTGTTCTAATCGGAATTCAAACCCAGTCTTTTCGTTTCAGAACGTTTCAGATGCTCAACAAAAGAAATAACATTTGTGGAATTTTTTAAATATTTTTTTTAAAATTTCATTTAGGATTCTTTATTTCAGAAAAGTGCGAGATGTTCGAGATTACACAACGTTTTTTTTTTTTTTTAATTTTGAGAATTCCACACCTCTTCGGGACTACGAATAGAATGCTATAGTAGAATGAAATACACCTCTCCTGTATTTGCATGTTTGCTGCATTTGGAATCTGTGACAGGTTACAATGCTAAATGATGTCGATATGACATAGTTCATTTTGCCTATACCCCCCTTCCCTCAGAAATGCCACTGAGCAATTTCCGACTGAGCTTCCAGCAATCATCGTGTTTGTTGCTCACTGAAATGTCTTTTAGTAGAAGACTGAGTCGTTAAGGCTCTTAAAATCATTGACTATCTGTTGATAGTACGCGGAGACAGAAAGAGAGAGAGAGAGAGAGAGAGAGAGAGAGAGAGAGAGAGCGATCAAAGAAAAAACATGATACAAGACGTGACAGATACACTAACTCTCGCTGATGGGCTTCATTTCCACGTGTCTCGCACCATTAACTATCATTTGCCTTTTTCCAGAGCGCGCGCCACACTCGTAATTGTTCTTCCCCTGGTCCGATCGATTACACTTTTCAGGCCGCTAGGTGACCGCCTCGTGTCGCTTCAGAGCAGTGTTAAGCAGGCAGGACCCCCCTCGTAGTAATTAGGTGGTCTCTAAGAATACTTAATCGCCGTCAGCGACACTCCCTATAGCGTCGTAACTGCTTACGACGGTACGTCCAAGACCCGTCATCTGGTCGTACCTTTGTCCACATCCTTGAGCTTCCGTTGCTTCTTTGGTGCCAACCTTCGCCTGCCGCACAGATCCTCGCGCACTGCGTGACTATATAATAAATCTCGGAAGAATAAATAAGGTGCGGAGAACGACGATCAAAGATAGCAATACTGCATGCTCCTTCTTAGTTAATATCAGGAAAAACACTTTTGAGTTTCTTTTTTTTTTTTTTCTTTTCTTTATTTTTACTTTTCTCTTTCTTTTATACATGTTTACGTGTGTCTGTCGAGTCGAAACACTGAAAATTTAAATCTCATGGATCATTCCATGAACTATTCGCTATAGTTTTACTCTTGGAAAGTGGTTTTACTTTAGAAAATGTTGATTTTTATATCAAAAAAACAGACAGGCCAATCTTTCTTTCAGGTCTGTGTTTTTCTTTTTCTTATAAAATTTTTATCGTTTTTTTTTATGTGTTTCTTGCGTAAGAAGAGTGAAAGGATCCAGATCAACACAGGTGGTAAATGAAAAAAAAAAATTACAATGAGCTCATGACACAACACATACACACTAGCTCTTAGATCTTTTAATGATATGTCTCTGCCTCTAGGACAATGGCAATTCAATTAAACATAATATATTTGATCATCGCTTCTGTGATTTTTTTTTCATTACGTCCAAAGACTTATATTAAAATAAAATATAGATTTTTATTTATAGATGTGTGTGTGTGTGTGTGTGTGTGTGTCTGTGTGTATGTATGTGTAATCGAGTTATTGCCCTAGTTCAAAAATGGGACCGCTTATTCACCTGTCATGGAATCGACAGTGGGATCTCCTGTTCAATGCTCCAGTAAATTCCTAGGATAATTTCCTTTATGAATGTCTTGCTCACATTTCTGATTCACTTAAGGTTTATTTCCAAGCATTACGCGTCTAACAAAAAATCCCCAGAAAGCTACAAGAGTGTGGCGTTTCAGTAGAGTCACGTTTCTAAGGAAATTCTGTGTCGTGCGCGCACCTGACGAGACGCGAGTCATTTGCCTTCCAAGAACAACGCACACATGTAACGTCACCCGTGGTTGCACGCTGTAAGCCAATTAAATTTAGCACGCTCTTCTTTCTGCGTGTCTCCAAGGTGATTCAGAAACAATGCTCGATTTCTAGTGGGGAGTGAGGCTACAGTCAATCACACGACTCAGGTAATGGTTACTGCAGACGGAGCAGAAGAGAGGGGGGGGGGGAAACGCCGCTGCAAAGTTTGCCGTAATGAAACGCAGTGATATACCTATCCAACGCTTTCGAGGAATCTGAACTTAATTGGCTCATTTTTCCTTGCATCATTTACTGTTTGGATCCATCCATTATTTGGCAATGCAAAGCTTATTAACTTGACGACACCGTAGTTTTAGACGCCTTTGACATCTTTACATTGTTGGGTCATCCGCAGCAAAGTTGTTTGTTTCCGCTTGTGAGTTGAGTGCTAAAGATCCAGAAATAGGCATTCTGTGAAGAGCCTATCTGCATATGTTGATGTATTCTTGGAAATGTCCTTGCAAAATAGCCTCACTTCCGGGTTCCGTTTTAATTGGAAATCTTGCCCGAATGAGCTTTAAAATGTGTTGCCATTTCTCAATGAACTTTTAATGGAAAGGTCATGTGGACAACATTTGACCTGACAAATGTTCTCAATCATGACAGTTCGATTCCAGTATTAATGCAAGGTTAATCCTAGCAATTAACTAGCATTATATGAATATATATTACTACTGTACATTGAAGCAGGGGGGAAGGAAGGAAAGTACCACAGCATAAAAGTTAAAAAATTATAGTTAGATTCTAAGAGAAGAGAATTCAGTATATGAAATACCAATATTCTACCAAAAAGAAAAACAAAATGTTTGGTAACCAGGAAGAATATATCATTTTCTCGTAATAGAGAGTTCAAGCAATGATATTTTAAAAAATATTATAAATATTATAAAAATGTTAATACTTATCACTCTATTAAAATATTCGAGGATGACATCGTTGCTTTAGTAACTGTCTTCTCTCTTATGGATAATTCTGAATACATCTCAGCCGAGCACATCTGTAACTGTTTTCATAAATTCTAGGTTGCGTTGATAGGTTCAACACTCTAAAAACATCTTTGATACTTCTTCATGAATGATTTTCGGTTCGGAAAACGCATCGGTGCGAATATCTTAAATTTAAATGATCTCATTATCTAGCAGTAGATAAACAGTTGTTTGAAGCTGATATAAATCTTTTACTATCTCATTTGCAACGACTTAACTAATAATGTAAACAAGATCTTTGATGGCATAAAATGAAATAGAACTATTTTCGCGTTTTATTGCGGATATTCTTGATAGTTTCCATACAAGTATCATCATTGATCTCTAATCCCTTTAATTGGTCTTTAATAAATATCCTCCTTTCCCCCATTTTTTAAGAAAACATAATTTTTCAACTGCCAGGAAGTCAAGCATAAAAACATTAATATATCCATTATATCTTGCCTTATTAATCACTACGGTTTTGGGATATGGACAAAAGCCCAAACTCTTTCAATCTCCAGCCGGTAGTTTAGATTAGTTATACATCTTACTTTGCACATCAGGCCTCCTAAGCAATACACTTCCTTGACTATAATTTGCCATTTTTATTATCCCTTATATTCGTAATCATTAAGTAGAAGAGGGGCAGCAGCAACACGGCATCCAGAGCCTTATGAAATAGACCGCTCTTAATAGTCCGAATGGTGCTGAGAGAGAGAGCTTACCGATTTTGCTAGTGAGTCCACTACCCCTCCCTCCCTACCTTTAGCTCGAACTCACAATGTGAAACAACTCATTTCCTGAATACTTCGAAGCCACGGACGGCCTTTAGTCTTGTGTGTGTTCGCGAGTGCACGCGAAATACAATACTCGTTATAGATTTTTTTTTTTAATATTACTTACGAAATGTTGTAAGCAATAGCTCTAGTACATCGATTAGTTCGGTCTGTGAGATAATCAGGAAATCCTTTCCTAGCGACCAAACTTTTTAAGCCACTTCACGCCTCCAGATCAATGCGGTAGTTTCACACCGAGCAGTGACACTGAAATTTACCAACATCTTAAAGGCATTTACAGACATCATGCCACAATGGGATTCAAACCTACAACCTGTACGTTAGAAAGCAGAAACAACCGCCCACTTTGTCAACCAGCCTGCAGGATTAGATTACACTATACAGTATATACGGGTAGACATCAACATTATGACCAGATTACTTTTTCCCCTGAATTGGAATATAATTTCAAGACCTCTTTGGGTAGAAATCAACGATTTGATTGCTGGATGATTTAATTTAAAAGTTGATACTTTAAGTGACTAAATCTTTTGGATGAATATCACAAAACCCATCAGTCAACAAATCATCGCGTGATTTAAAAGCGTATCAAATGACCCATCACACGAAATCGTTATTGTGTAATGTAAAAAGAAAGAAAAATGATAAAAACTGAACTTCAGTACTGTAATGGTACTGAATTTCAATTTGTAATTTAACTTTAAAATCTAGTACTAAAGTACTAGATCAGTACTTCAGTACTAGATTTTAAACACTCCTCGCAAAAAAAGTGAATATCCTTGGATGGCTGCTCTTCTGTGAGGTTGGCGTGGCATGAGCAATGATAAACAAGCAGTTATAAAAATTATCCTACGCTACTCTTGCTTCTCTGAATTACTCTGTTAGACTAGAGCACACAAAACCGGAAATAATCTTTAATGATGAGATAAAACGTGTACAGAATTTAAGAAGTCAGATGATACACCAAGTTTGGGGTTGTAACAGGTATTTAAATAATACATAAGTAATGTCAGTAACAAATAATAAAAGCCCAGCCAGATCGCATATTATAATATGTAGTTTGGATGGGTTTAATCGAGTAGATTCCTATAAGAGAACACCGGTATTTACATCGTATTTGTCTTTATTCTGGGATAATGAAACTTAGTGGTGATTATACCTTTCCAGAAAGGATGGAAGGGAGGGGGACGATGGAAGTCAGATTGGAAAAGTGATCAATGAGACCACAGAGAGAGAGGGGGGGGGGGCATTCTGTTCTGTTGAAGTCAGACGTGTAGTCAGTGCTGCTGGATGCCAATTCACGCGTGCACGACTTCCTCATTACCATCTGAGAAATGTCGGTTTTAAGTGTGCGATAACTGAACTGAACTAATTTAAGGAAATATTCTCCCCTTATCATCCCACCCTACAGAAGTATTTCGGTTAGAAATGTACTGTTTTCTGCTCTCTGTCCCTGGGTTTGAGGGTACTGTTTACTTGCTGCTATAAACCTGTCAGCTAAAGCATAACGAACGTTCTCCTCGTTTCTGAATGCGCATGCGTCGAAGCAGTCCGCTAGGCCCTCTACTGATAAGAGAGTGGTCCGTCCTTATCTTCTAGTGGAAGTTTTGTAATTAATGCGTCGTTAATGAAGAGAAGACACTAATCAATGTCAACCAATTAATTTGACGGCCAGTAATGCCCGTTACCATGACATCGTTCCACAGAGTTAGAAACAAACTTTTGTCGCTCTTTCAGGCGAGAGTAAGAGAAAGAGGAAAGAGAGAGGGTTAAGATTCAATCGTTATGAAGCCCATCGCAACTCTTATTGACTTTTACAGCATCAAGAGTTTGTTAAAGTTTCGTCCTTGGCCAGAAGCGACACTCCGATGAGTACCGAGGATGAAGGATTGTGCAGGGAAGATAGGATGAAAGAGAGAGAGGAAAAAGGCGGTAGATCTGAGAAAACTTCATGTCAAACTGAAGAAAATATATCATGATTATATATATATATATATTGTTATTATCGTTATGTACAATCGGTTGCATACACAGATTGGCGCAGCGA
Organism: Typopeltis vanoorti; assembly: GCF_054136105.1. Taxonomy (NCBI): domain Eukaryota; kingdom Metazoa; phylum Arthropoda; class Arachnida; order Uropygi; family Thelyphonidae; genus Typopeltis; species Typopeltis vanoorti. Next base: position 65,207,235 of record NC_143559.1, read on the forward strand.
GTCTGAATCTCTGTTCTTTACAAAGGATAAATGATTTTCTTTCGAAAGATCTGTCAGTACACCTGAAGGACGCTTATCATTGGCGTTATAATAAGAGAGAGAGAGAGCTTTGGTTTCAGCAAAGATTATGAGGGAATCATTTAAGGGTGCCTTAACTGAAAACATTTGGAACTTTTTGCCTTAGTGCATATATGAAGAAAGTCTTTTTATGAAACACAGGCCACTTTTTATTTACTTAAAAGAGATTATCAAATTAATATGTTAATAATGTAATTCATATTATGCTGTTAAAAGGCTATAATAAACTTTAACAAAAATAAAGTAAAAATATCACAACTGTATACCCTATGGATTAGAATTATATATCAAATACAGAATATTTAAGTAAGTGGCCTAACAAAAGTTATAAATGTTTTTTGTTCTTTATTAATCTAGCTTTTATCGCAGAAAAATTAAAAGTATTTACTTACCTTACATAAGATGGCGCCACGATCGGCTATAGAAACTAAAAAATAGCATGAAAACTATATACTAAAATTAGATATTTCATATGGAATACAAAAGATTTAATTTATATTGAATGCCACTTTTGCTGATTTAACAAAATTTTGACTGAAATAACAAGCTTTTGAAATGCAATTTTTTATTGTGACCTTTGTAAGGATATGAGATTATAAATTTTTATAAACTCATACACTTCTTGGAAATATGAGTATATTATAAGTATTTCGATTTCAATCGAAATAACTACTTATTGTTATTTCCATTCGTGCCTCTTCCAGTTTTAAACCTCTCTGTCTCTCTTACTATTGGACAGTTACTGATGCGTGAAGAGTGTTTACAGGATCCTTCAATTATTCTATAGCGGACCAACATGCCATGGCATGACAAATATGGAACCCACGATGGATTTGGTTCAGAGATTGGCTTCCACCCTGTTGTCCTCTTTCAACATGAAAAATCGATTTCTAAAAACTGTTGATTATATATATAAAATTAATGTCATAAGTTATTAGCAAGTTGCATTCGCCGTTTCTCCAGAAACATAAGCTAGCTATGTGCTGAGATAGTCCAGTTCAACATGCGACTCTTTTTGTTAGTACATGGTCTCCTTACCTGCTAATAATGCGCTGTGCTGTGCATTTTTTGATGTTTTGAAAATGCTATTGAAACTACTGACGAAACGACGGATTTAATTTGTTAATTTATTAAGTTAATTATGATATATTTTATTGTATACATGATTTATCTCTGAAGCTTCAGGGATACAACAGCTGCAAGCGAGGAACCAATCTTAAAGGCTGTTCGCGTTGAAACCGAAAAATAGGAACTTTGATAAACAGTACGTAAATAGTATGGAATCTCTAGCATAATACATAAAAATATGCCAAGAACAGAAATAGAAATTTAGTCACATCCGCATATTTTTATTATTATTATTATTATTATTATTATTATTACTATTACTATTATTATCCATACGATTCTTGTTTATTAATCTCTGCTAAGTGTGTTTTCGAAAGTTCAAACTAATTTCATCATAACAATGCGTTGCAAGAGATAAAAATTGTCTTGTTTAAATATTCAGAAGTGAAGGAATAAAACGTCTGTTCCAATAAGATAACTAAAAATTAATGAAATCAGGTATAAATTCGGTATGGATAATCATTACTAAAATCTGTTGATCAAATTCGGTTTTGGCCGCACTGGACCATTTGATCAGTCATTTCACGCAGATTTATTATTGATCAGTCACTTGACGTTGATTTATTATTGATCAATCACTCGACACAGATTTATTCAGTAAGCTATAATTTATTATACATATACGTACGTATAATTTATACAGATACATTCATGTATATGACGTCATCTGAGATTGAAACGACTGTTGCAATAGTGAGAAACTTCACACTAAAGGTTTCATTAGCAGTTTACCATTCCTCCCCTCTTATTTTTTTTTCTCGGTCCATCAGTCCTTATTATCGTTTTGTACATTCAAGCTGAGTTCATTCTGGGATATCTACATGCATACATACCTTTTTTTATGTTACGCGTTAATTTCTATGGGTTGTTTTATATATATATATACAGCATTCTGCTATTTGTTACAATTGGATTAATCTAGCATTATACCTTTTATTCATTAAAATATTGAACGGTTTTATTCAGTAAGCTATACTAGTACTAGTAAAGTAGTCTACTAGTAAAGATATCTGCTTATCAAAACGATGGTTAACGTGGCGGAGGGCTGGTTATTCGTCAGTATTTTTTACTTGTTAGTAAAAAAGATGACAGTATAATGCACAACATATTTTTACTATGGGATTTAATAATTCGGTGAATTCTCTAATTTTTCCATCATTGCTGATTCTCTGATAAATCTTTCAGTTTCTTTGCAGCCAGTTCAAACCGATAAGTATCCATCACAATAAATAAATAAAAATAAAAACATACATCTGGTATAATCAATAGGTATGCGTTTACTTATTGTTGCGAAAGATCTAAAAACAGGAATAAATAAGTAAATAAAAGCTACTGTTTGGCTCTACTGAATTTCCAAACCAGTCGGTTTCGACGATGCCCTTCGGTTGGAAAATCTGAGTTCGAATTCCGTCCAGAAAGCGAAGAACTTTTATCGGGATTCATTAGTTGAAGATGAGTTAGACGGTCTCAGAGGTCGACGGAATTTTTCTCCCTGAAACAGGGAGGGGGGGGGGGGTTCATTCCGGAAAAAAAAACGCAAGAAGAAAGCAAACAATTTACGTACGAAATATACTAAGGCATAAGGATATCACTCCATCCTGAAATAACAGTTAAGAAATCCAAGGGTGCTTGGAAGGTTATCGGCGCATAAGGCATTCCAAAAAATCATGTGAGAGAGCTCTATTCCATTCAGTACTTTGTTCTCTCTTTTTATTTTTTAAATCGTGTTTTATTTCTCATTGTCACGGCCCAATATTTATTTATGGCTATGTTTTCTGTTTCTAGTTTCATATTCTATGTAATTTTTGATTTTAAAGAAAATTATGTATTATTGTTGTTGTTGTTGGAGATAGAAGAAAATGCATTTGCTGTGTTTACTTAATTCGTTTGTTGGTTTTATTATTTTCCCATCAAAATCGAAACCCATAAGGATTTCAACCAAGCTTTCTATATGAATTACTAACAACCAAAAAAAGCAAAAGCATTGCGTCGTATTTTTTTATTTCTTTGTTGTTATGTCAAGTCTCCTAATATCAGTATCGTTGGAAAGGATTGTTAACGACCTATTCGAATATTTCTTTTATGCGGGATATTCCTAATTTCTTTTGATGTGTAAATGAAAATAAAAAAGCAGTAAAATTCTTGCTTTTTCACTTGAACTTACGACAGTATTTGACTCATAGCTAACTTCACCTTTAGAACACAATGCAAAAATATCTGAGGTTTGTGAAGGAAGGAGGGTTATATCCTTCTTTCACAACATGCTGCACAGAACTTCATAATGTTTTGCTTGTACATTGGGAGGGGGGAGGGAGTTATATGAATTTTCGAGGGATATGAATATGTAAAGCGTTTCTAAATAAAAGAGGAGTACACGCATTCCTCTAGATAAGAAGTACGAGTCAAGAATCAAGTTAGCAGTAATTGATGTTTTTTTCACAGGGACGTTATCACCTCATGCTATAAACAGTTGTTATCAAGGCAACATCTACCGGAAACGTCATCCAAACGCTTTTCACTCCCACTACCCGTCACCCGAATGCAGTAAACGTCTGAGAACCGTGTAATGTACTCCCGCTCCGGCGTGTCAAACTTGAGAAAACCATTTGGCGAACTGTCGCACCCACTTGGCCAGTCGCCCAGGAACAATCGTTACCAAGTCCCGGCACAAGGATCAATCCCTGCTACCGACCGGCCTCCATCTAATTAACATGGCGCCTACATCATCAATTAGCCCCTTCCCTCCCCACTTCTCGTGCCCCCTGCATCTGCTAATTAACTTCATTAACCACTTACACATCGCCCTTTGAAAGGTCTGCAGTCAGTGGAAGTCGTGGCCACACTGGCTGGAGTCTCTTCTGCGTCTGCTTAGTCAGGGCGATTGGAGGGTTGCTAACCGATATTCGACGATCACATCTCATATATCGCTACAGATTTTTCTCTTTCTGGGCTAGAGAAGAAACTGGTCATTTTTCCTGTTTTAAGCCGTGATTTTTCCATGATTCCTTTAGTATGTGAGCTTGCTTGACAAATGGTTTAATGCAATTTACATACAAGCTTCAGTACATATTAGAACTGGTAAATGCAAAGACTCGTCCCCCCCCCCTTGCTTGACCTGTCCCTACATTAAGCAATATGTGATAAGTAAGGATTTTTAAGTGGAATGAGAAATAAAAAACAAAGCTGTTTTTGTAAGTAAAAGCAGTTTTTTTTAAGTAAAATAAAAGTAAGTGAAAACAGTGTTTTTACTGCTGACCCCATACTAGTTAAATATGTTTTTAAAAGGAAAACTACCGTAATCCAATATCATTAAAATACTGCATGGGTCAGTCAACGATGCTCTTACCGATTTCTAATCATGGCAGTTTTCCTATTAATGGTTTACTATCTTTTTTTGAATAAAAAAATAAATAAAACCTTGCCATATCTAATGAAAGTAAAGAAACAAGAAAGAATGAATGTCTTTTAGCCAGTTGTAACTGGCTATACGACATTTATTAGAATTCATTATTTTACATACACAAGTCGACGAAGGAACTGCAAACATAGTGTGATTGTTCGTTTCCAATGTTGGTTCAAGTCGATTATTATACATTTGATCGTCGTTATTATTGTGGTTATTTATAACTGAGCGACACCTGCAGTAAGCTAAAAAAGTAGGTCACAGGACTCGAAATTTAAACGTTTGTAGCTTTAAAAATTCTCATTAAGGAAAAGTAGCCGAGGAGAGCCAGCTATCTATCAAGTAGGCTTATCTTCGTAGACTGAATAGAGCAGGGATTAGCTCATCTATATTATAACGATGACCGGCAAAATGTATATAGCTTAATCACAGAAATATTTCTTCTTGGCATCTGAAGTTTTATTTTTCTTCTAAATCCGTTGCACGAAGAATCACTGAAAGGGCACCAGTCACTACATTAATACCTCAGTCGTAGAGCCTTTCTGTGATTTTCGTCTATATGTAAATTAATTCGGTTTAAAAAGAAACGTTTATTTACATACTTGTTTTTATTATTTTTATGTGAATCTCACAACAATAAAAGGTTGCCATATTACAGTACGGTTAGTATCGCGGATGGGCTGAGGGTTAGATATTTATTTTCATTTACTTATCTTATAAGCAAGCAAACCGGCCTTGAGAACTCCACATTACTGACATAGGATACACCGGGGCGTAGCGCTGACCACCTTATCCTGTGAATGGTTTGAGGTCCGATGATTAATTAACCCTCGACACCTTAAGGTAAAAGAGGAAAAAGGAAGATGAGATGAGATGAGATTACTTATCTTATATTCTTATTTTATGTTTATAATCTTATTTTACCGTAGGTAAGCTAAGAATTTTTTTTATTAATTTATATATTTTTGTATTTTTATCCATTTTTTGATATTCCGGAAACCATGCTTTAGAGACCAAACGTGAAGTTTTTTCAAGGCATTTCAGGTCTCCAGTAAGCGGAGCCGTGGTCTCACACTGGGTGATTCACCTGCCACCTAAAAGTGACTTCCCAAAGAAACACTATCTGGCTGTGAGTTTAGTTAGTTCATGCACATATATGTGGATTGCATACTATTTTAAATATAGCTAGTGCTCAATCAAAAAAAAAAAAAAAAACCACCCATTTCATCTCTGAAAGACTAAATAGATTTCATTGTTAATAGGAAATTAGTTTCTCTTGAAGGAATGTTTCTCCTGGAAAAGAAAACTCTTGTTTCTTTATCCCGCAAAAACATGCATATCGGCCAGAGAACACGAAAATAATACTCATAATACACTGGTCTCGTAGTTTTGGTTACTTCGGCTGTAATTTCATCTAAACCAAACTTACCGAAGTACCAACTCATCTCATTCCTTCCAGATTAATGTTATACTCAATGCCGTCTCACCGTTAATTAATGTTTCTTCTTATAACTCTAACTAATATCCTGATTCGGTTGTTAATCCTGTCTACATAGTCTTCTACTTCAGTCAAAGCGTAATTTGTTTTGTTTTGTCTATTTTACAGAAACCGATGAAAAGCTGATTTTACGGGAGAAAAAAAATCCCTTTCGCATACTTATGAGACCTGTCAGCTCTCTTTCATTTGAAAGCTCTTATAAGGATTCCTGGCATCTAGATGGAATTCAGACCAGAGTCTGACTTTATGCGGAGGCTCATAGAAAGTATTTGAACTTGTTACTTCGGTCCGTTATCTCTAACTTGGGATTTCCGTCAGCTCTTCTAAGTTTGAGCTTTGACATAGGAGATTTAATTTAAAATATTGTACAACTGGCAGCTCTAGTAACTGTTAGAGACTTATTTTAACTTCCGTGCAGTTTTCTTGACAAGGTGTATAGCCTATTTTTATAATTTTATTACATTAAAATGTATGAACTGTAATATATTTTTTAAATCGATAATAGTATTACACTATGAATGTACCGAGTAGTCGCCATGTCTACTAGAATCTTGAAGCCGAATACAAAATCGGTGGTTCGTCCTCGGGTAGACTCCCTAATACTTGATCCCTATTCGAGTTTGTCTTAATATATCAAGCTTCCTGTTATTCTGTATTCCTGTTATCCCCAGTTTCAATCTACATCTCGTACCCCCCTTAGACCACCTTTAATATCCTGCATTCAAATCACCAGTAGGAGACAATTACAGGCTTCAATTTTAGTGCTTCCGTAGTGAGTGCAGTTTCGCGGATATTAAAAATGTGTCCTTCGGTTGAAAATCCTGAATTCGAAGTCCATCTGGGACTTGAGTACTTTAGTCTCGTACGCAGGTGAATTTTTTGTCTTTCGCGAAGTAGTAGAAGACAGGAGCTTAACATTAATCTATAGTGGCCTCACAGCTTTAATTCCTTGAGCCCATGTTTATGTTTGACTTTATGCACGTTCTCAGATCATTTTGTCCGTTTGAAATAGAGGTAAACCACCTTCATTTGAAAAAACTCTGAACATTTCGACACTAAGATTGAAATAAAGTGTTTTCCAGTCAAAGGTCGTGTATCATGTTATCGTCGGACAGCTACACAAGTGCTTCTCGTAGAATTACTAAGATTTTAAATTTTAAATTTTTGCATTTAGTGTTTTAAGATAGATGCAGTTTTGCTATCGATGCTGCAAGCGAGACATCGCAACGCTGTCACCAGTTCTGTGTAGCAGATGAGTCATTGATGGTACCTAAAGAGTCAAACCGCTTGCCAGAGCCATAGCAAAAGCTAATTTAGAATTGAATAAGAACAGTAAACTTGGGCAAGAAATTAAATTGTGAAGTGTATAAGAATTTCTCAGTTCCTTATAGCAAAGATTATTTATCACAGTGTGTTGATATTGATCCTTGAAAAACCTGACCTTTTTTTTTTTTTTAAGTAGATCATATTTTCATTCGTTACTGCGCACCTTCAATAGCATATGAGCATGAATATGATACCATTCGTTGCGAGACCATGAAGCGCAAGGTAACCAAACACAGTATACGATAGAAGACCATCTCGATTTAGATGACCTTCCGTTTGACCTTGAAGAACGTCTAAATACGTACGTGATAGTTTTCACATCGAGTGAGATGGAAGGAAATGAAGAACAGTAAGATTGTATTTCGTCTATTCAGCGGCTAATCGAATGAGTTTATCCGTTTTTCACTGACAGGTCATCTCCTAGGACAGTGTAACAGATGGATACGCTTATCATTCGGCACATAAAATGGTGAAGAAACCACGTACACAAATTTCCCTGTCGGTTGTTTTTTAATTGAGTATGTAGGTAATGCCTACGCGCACGCACACAGACACACACCCACCCACACCCACCCTTGAAAATGGATCAGATTTTCATGTCAGTGTTTTCTCTTGCACGAGGAATAACTTTCTGTTCGGCTTGCCTTGATCAGTAGTTGATGGAGTATTGTCTGAGAGGAATCGTGAATACGGATGATTATCGATAACCGTGTATTTGCGGCTATCAGTAATTTCTGAAATGGTCTTCATGGAATATACTCGGTATAAGCGTTTCAGTTTTGATAATATGCGAGAGAAAATCAAGTTTTTATACTCAAGATGATTTCAATTTGTCTTTAATAGTTTGTCCACTTATCGTTAATAGCCTGGCAATAAGATGAAACACGTAAAGAGGTTTCTATCTGTTGCTAGCTATGCCATATTTTGTCCCTGGTGCGCGCGCGCGCACGCACGCACGCACGCACACACACAGATTTTAAGTGATAGCGCATGTCGTAGATTACGTATTTCTTTTGTGAAGAAAATTCGCTTTCATATACTATGATGTAACACTAACTTCTGATTAATCATTTCCACTTAAAAAACGAGAAAACTCGTTATTCAGAAAATAACAATAACTGAAATTGAAGTTTAAAAGATTTACAGAGTTTTAACCGTTCTCTGTATTTTAAAATAAATAAATAATGAAGGAATTCGATAAACTTAGATAAATATTTATGCAATCATCATCAAGCTTTTTTTCCCCCTACGTCTAGGACATATCTTGTAAAGAAATAAGTTTTTATAGAAATTTATTTTGAATTAAGTTTAAATTTTCATTAGGAAACATTAAGACATTTGAAATCAATGAGCAATAATTTTGTCAAATACAGTGATTTAAGTTCTGTAAGTCGACTGTGAGGAACGAAAAGAAAAAAGGGGGAGAAAAAAGGAAGAAAAAAACCTACTAGCAGCAGCAGCCCCATATTAAGATAAGGCGTGATAAGGCCCAATTTGACTGGCCCACAGCAGACATTAAAGCGTCTATATGTATATGCATATAATACCGCGACCACATACCCGTTACAAAGTATGTCTGTCTGTCTGTCCGTCAGGAACTTAATGTCTTTTTAATTAAAAACTCCTCATCACCCATTAAAAGCCCTACACACCATCTTCGGTTGGGACTAGGGTCGTTTTTCAGGCCTGTAAGGGAACTGGGCTAACCGTAACAAGTTTTTAATTGACTACCCTAATGGTTGCGGTTAGGGATGCCTTCAATTAAAGCACCCAGGTCGCGGCTTTCATTACTAACTCACTCCGCGTGCAATGGCGCTACCATTATTGATCACCAACTAGCGCCGAGGTCGTCAGAGGATAATGCCGTACACCTTGTTTACGTAGCGACAAGAGACTTTTCTAACCCCCAAGAAGATACTAAAGGCGGGACGCCCGTGCCGCCACACGAGGAAGAGTTTATGTTTTATTTACACACTGGTTAGTCGACAGGTTAAAGTTCTGGTTCTAGTACCTCTAGTGACTGAATTGCGAACTAGAGCAAATTGAAAAGAAATGTAGGCTTAATAGCCGCAAACGAATCAGGCTTAATAGCCTCAAGAAGAGAATCTGGGGGAAGAGATAAAGTAGCCAGCAGAGCCAAAAAGTTTGATTTGTTTGCTTTCCTCATTCGTTTTTTCTTTTCGGTTTCGTAGTGTGGTAAAATTTCTAAACTGCGTCATATTTGCAAATGACTCACTTGACAGCGTTTAATATGCTTCTGTTAAGGATAAATTATGGGAAACTTGCATGTAGTTCAATATTAAAAAAATATAAAAAAATCATAAAATATAGCCATTTGGTATGTATTTAAAAATATAGACTTAAGATTACGGAGTCGTTATTCAACTTAACATTTTTGTTTGTATCTCATGCAGTGGCGCACCCAGGATTTAATCGGGGGGGGGGGTGCGAGTTGAACGGATAAAAATATTTTTAATACAATGAATTTGCATTAAAAATATTTTTATCCGTTCAACTAAAATTCGTTAAATTTCATTCATTCAATAAAATTCATTAGGTGATTATAAAAATTTATTTAAAGAATAAAATCTAGTTTTCTTTTATTTTTTACAAAACTCTTCAATTATTTCAGTCGTGGTTACATTAATTTCTCTCTATGTGTATATACAGGGTGTCCCAAAATTCACGCAAGAAGTAATTTTGATAGAAAACACAGGTTTTTAATTAAAAATTGTAATTTCTTATTGATTCATAAAGTATACAGTATAAGGTTATGCATGGAATAGCATATCGGGTAAATGGCCTTCACGGCTTTGCTGGACATACGCACTCTTTTGTCGAAATTTTCCATGATCATTTTGCATAAATGTGGCTGAATTTCGTTGATACAGCGCTCAATTTCTTCCTTCAAGGCATGGGTGGTCGTGGGCTTGTTGGCATAAACCTTAGACTTCAAAAAACCTCAAAGAAAAAAGTCCAACGGCGTTAAGTCACATGATTTGGGAGGCCAATTCTGATCACCAAAACGGGAAATTACACGACCAGGAAATGACTCATGCAGTAATTGAATTGTTTCTCGGGCTGTATGGCATGTGGCACCGTCTTGTTGAAACCACATGTCGTCCACATCCATACCTTGCAATTCAGGCACAAAAAACTGGATTATCATGTCGCGATAGCGAGCACCATTAACTGTTATTGCCTTACCAGCCGCATTTTCGAAGAAGAATGGACCGATGATGCCTCCAGCCCAAAATCCGCACCAAACAGTGACACGTTGTGGATGCATTTGTTTCTCAACAATCACTCGTGGATTTTCTGAACCCGAAATGCGACAATTTTGTCGATTAACGAAGTCATCAAGATGAAAATTAGCCTAATCGCTGAAGATGATTTGGTTCGAAAAATAAGCATCCACTTGTTGTTCCATAATCCATTCAACAAACTCTCTTCGCTGTGTGTGGTCAGTAGGCTTCAGTTCTTGAGTCAATTGAACTTTGTAAGCATAAAGATGCAAATCTTTCGTGAGAATACGCTGTAGAGAGCTTCTCGAAATGCCCAATTCAAGACCACGGCGCCGAATTGATGTTCCTGGACTCTCAGCAACACTCTCACGAACTGCTTCGATGTTTTCTGTTGAACGACTTGTTGAAGGATGACCAGAGTGTATACGATCACTAATTGATCCAGTTTCTTTGAATTTTTTCATTAATCTTTTCACAGTTGATGAAGTTAAATCACTATTCCGACCATATTTTGTACGAAACTTGCGAACTGTAGTTGCCAAACCTTCATTATTTTTAAAATATTGCTCAACAATGAAACGCGTTGTTCTTTCGTGTAGCGCTCTATTTTTAATAACCCTAAACTGTCAGCTGTCACGCTGTCTTTTTTTTCTCGTTGGCAACACTTTACCGCACAAATGGCGCTAAATTTAAATCTTGCGTGAATTTTGGGACACCCTATATATAGCAAAGACTGTCCGTTCAATCGTAATTGTGTCATGGTAGATCTTAAATAGGTTTTTAAAAGGCGTAAGTTAGAAAATGACCTTTCACTGACGCATGTTGTTTGATGCATGACGTTGCAAATATTTTTAATAAGTTATAGATGTTAGGATATATCATTTTGTCACACTTTGAAACTGCATCAACGGCATTTTTGCATTCAGCTATTGCAAACGGTTTTTCAAATTTCTTATACCACAACTTAAAGTCGGCGTTCAAAATTGCTGGATTTGTATAAGGCAAATCACCGGCATAAAATTCACACAAATGAAGAAAATCTTTCATTGCCCTTGCTGTTGGAGCATCTTTTCCATTTGGTAGAAGAGAAAAAAATATATTTCAAAATGTTGCGGTGCCCAGTGAAACGTTCATGAAGTTGAGTCAATATTTGGTCAATAAGTGGAATGAAATAGTTCTCCTGAAATACACTTCTACAGAATCGGCTGGAACATTGGACCTTAATGTTTGTTTTGATAAAGTGACTGAAGTCCTTGGCTTTTTAATGTCAATATTAAAATTATTGGCTTTTATACATGCTTCATCGTAAATATCAATATCTTTAAATGAAGAATCTGGCGTTTCAGGAACGTTATTTAATTGAGCCACAACATCATCAACAAAATTTAGGGCAATTAAGAGGTCATGTCAGATTTTTGCATTATTTTAGACAATGGTAAGGTGCACGCAAATATATTTTGCAAGCTAAATAAAGATATTATAAATCTTAAAAGATATTAATATTATAATATTATAAACAACAAGGAAGTCCTGTCTTTAGGGGTATTGAAGAAATTGTGTACCTTTTCAATTATGCCAATGCAATTTCTTATTTGTCACAGATATAGCATTTCCAAGTGCCAAATTCAAACTATGTGATGCACAATGAACATATAAAGCTTGTCGATATCATTATTACATAACACCTCCAGGTAGTCCAAAGACACATCGAGAAAGGGCACCCACTCTACAACTCTCCTTCTTTACCAACCACAACTACAATCATCATCATCATCTACACCAACGCTGTCTACCTCCGACCACTACCACTAGTATTTTCACAGACAATCACAAACATCCATGCCCACTGCGGGATTCGAACTCGTAGTCTTTTGGCTGGAGAGTCGGCCAACCAGGCCGAATATATAGATAAAAAATTAAATTTTGTGGATAAAAATTAAAACAAGGTTTTAATTTTTATTAAACAAATAAATAATATGATATAATTATGTCAGTATTTACTTTTAATGAGATGGTTCAGCTTCTCGGCCTCTGCAGAGTTGTTGGATATCTGGCTCAATATTGGTCAACTTCAGTCGAAGATCGGCACACACAATAAGACGAATTCTGTATTTTGTTTTTATTTGAAGCAGCGATGAAAATCGTTTCTCGCAAAGATAGGTTGTAGAATACTGCATGACGATTTTCGACTTCTTCAAATAATTCGGGAAATTCACTTCTCACTGAAGGCGAGATCCAGAATCGAGCCAAACCACGATCACGGAATTGCATTTTAAGCCCACTGTCACTTGAAAGCTCAATTAGCTACTCTTTTTTCGATAACGAAGGGTCGTTCTCGTGACTGCAAACCTGAAATGGATCGTGAAACCACAGAAATTTCTTATAAAAAGTTATTCGGAAAATGTTTCCAAATTCTGTTTCAGAGTTTTGAGGTGGACACAAACCCTTTCCCAGTGGTTAAATTCTAAACTAATAAGTTTCGGACCTATACAAAATAACCAATTGTATTTATCTTTTGAACACTATCCGGGGAAGCTCCAAACCTGCCCGTCCCTTTCATCACGCGTTCGTAATCAGGCTACTGTGATATTGACTTTATATACACATTCAAAACGGTAAACAATTGTTGAATAATAACACAATAATGTAGGCATAATTACCGTAAAGGGAGAAAAGTCGCAAAACAGAAAAATGTTCCTACAAACTAACCAATTGTATTTACCTTTAAATGCGATCCACTGGTCGAGTGTCCACCAAGTCAGCAAATCTTTCCTTTCGTTAAGCGTATTAATATTATCGCATCGCAACTGATGGGAATTCTGTGTTTCTGTGGATTCATTACAGACCTCTTCTCTTCAGAAACTACACACAAACTGTCATTACAAACTCGTTTTGTATTATCACTGTCATCCGAGACATTTTTCCGTTTAAAGAAGGTACCAATGTACTTATCCATAATTTAAATACCGTACTTATTCGCATATAACTCTCACCCCTGATTTTACTTTTCGAAAAAAGAAATTTAAAAGTTTCGCATATACCTCGCAAATGAAAAAAAAGCTGAAACACGTTCAGAGCAGGGCGATAGTAACCTGCTCCCGAGGTAAACAACACGCCCTCCCCCCTTCCCCAATAGCCACTATATTACAGAGGCAAGAAAAACAAGTACTTTTACTATGTCAGTGAATAAGGAGTCTGTGTAATATATTTCTCAACAAATAGTGCAATTAGAGACAACTGGAATAAAAACACACTAATTAATAAATCACATGTCCGCTCATACAGAAACTATGCTGTATATATAGACTCAAGCAAAACCATATGTTGCACCGGCAAACACAGTATCTAACTAAAAGCTATTGTTATTAATTAGATTATGTGAGTTCGCTCGGCAGCAATAAAATTCAACCGAAAGCGTTAAAATTCGTAAATGTGTTAAAACTAAGATATATATATATGTTACCGCTAAAGTGCAGAAATCAGTTATTCTGCAGATTATCTAGGTATTGTGCAGATTAACTACGGTGATCCGTTAATGTGCGGAAAATTGTTTCATTTCTCAAATTACCTAGGTAATCTGCAAATTACCTAGGTAATCTGCACATTACCTACTAGGCACTCGTTAAAGTGAAAATAAGATCTTTGCTGGAACAACAGCAACGTTTCTGTATGTTTAAATTAAGATAATGTTATTTATTTATTTTTTGATATCTAAAGAATCAAGTTAATACAATCAAACAATCAACAAATTAGTTGATAGAATCAATCATCAATCAATTAATATAATACAAGGAATCAAACGGTTTAAAATATTATTACAATTAAGAAAAAAAACATATGATAAAATTATGTTTACTTATTAAAAAACCAAACTAAAAGTGGAGGGAGGGGGGGGGAAGGAGTAGGGAAAGGAAATGAGAGAAACAAACTTTTGAACTTTAACGATACGGAAGCCGTTAATGTGCACATTACCTAGGTAAAATGCGGAAAACTCTTGATTCCGCACGTTAACGGAGCAAATCAGTTAATCTGCAGATTAGCTAGGTAATGTGCACATTAACGGTTTTCGCACTTTAGCGGTAACATATACAGGGTGTTCGGGATAAATTTGACAGTTTCGTAAGGAAAAAGAAAATCTTCTTTGTATCTATTAAATTTAATGAATTGACAAAAAAACATTACAGGCAGAGTTAATTACAATACTATCAACAAGATTTACTCAAAATAACCACCATTAGCATCGATCACAGCTTCAATTCTGCTTCGGAACCTCGAACAAGCTGATGCTACAGTCTCCCTGGGAAGGGCCGCAAAAACTGTTTTAATTTTATCCATTAACTGGGCTTTTGTATTACTGGAAGTGCGATTGGTGTCTTTTTCAACTGCGCCCGATACAAAATAATCCATGGGGTTAAGGTCTGGGGAGTTTGGAGGCCAAACATTTGGACTGGTGAAGTCGTAGAAATTTTCAGACAACCATTTTTGACTTTTCCCAGAGGTGTGGCAAGGGGCCGAATCCTGCTGCCATACATACGGCCTACCATTGGCTACCCTTGTTATCCAGGGCTTGACTACAGTTAGCAACTCCACGAACAAAGCCCGAATTCCAATGCCAGGGTTCTTCAACACCTGTTCCTGCAGATTTGCGAGGTATTCTGCTGTACGAACGCAATCAGATCGTCTGCTAGGGATCTTTCTTCTTGCTACATCCTCGTAGTCACCATTGCAAGTCTCTAGTTCATGCCTGATTGTTTTTACTGTATTCAGGGAGCATTGGGCAGCAGTCGTAATATCCTTATTTTGATGGCGGGCACGAATCATCATGATACAAGTTATTCTCTTCCATGATTCAGGTGGGTTCCAGCTATCCATCCTTTCTGACATCTTGTATATGAATGAAGAAGGGTCCAAACTTTTAAATGAAGAGAAGTGTGTGTTAATACATGTAACTTACGGAAAAATATAATTAATTATAAATATGTCAAATTTATCCCGAACACCCTGTATATAGTGAATGCTGTTATGGCAGTTTCACATATTATTGGAATTCGGTTAAAGAGAGAGTTAGCATTTCAACTCAATTGTCAGCTTGCTTTTCGTGCGATTTCCGAAAAATATATAAATACTAGAGTTAACTCACAACACATTTTGTCTAAGCATCACTTCTGAACATATATTGAACCTTGGTTGAAGGAGGAAAACCTTCAACAATAAAAATCAAAAATCAAGCAATTGGGTGAAATGTGGTCATGTGGATAACACATGTTCACTTCAGATCTGACAAAACAGCAAGGGAATGTGGAAGCAATAAAACCATATTGTTTTTCACTTCACCCCTCTTTTATTACTCGTCATTCTGCCGCTACAAATTAAAATAGTGGCAGAATGTTCATGGAATGAACATTCTGCCACTATTTTCTTCTTTTTTTTAAAGTATTCGTTTTATTTTAATAATTTTTACTTACTTATTCAATTTTAATTTGTTTTTTGGATAATTAAAATATATAGATTTATTTGGTTAATTTAAGCCTGTGGACCACCTGTGGTCCGCGGACCATAGGTTGAGAAACACTGCTATAGGATTCTCTCACCTTATGTAACCCCTAATTCATAAGTAGTATAGAAAAAGAAGAGATGACACAACATAAATAAAAAAATGAATTTTAATTAGGAAAAGTATTTTGGAAAATTTTCTAGTGTTTTTTTAACTTTTTCTTTGGGGGAGGGCAGGGTCGCTTGGCCCTCCTCCCTGGGTGCGCAACTGATTTCATGCAATTTTTTTTTTTTTCGGGAAAGAGAAGTGGGGAGGAGTAGTCATGTGTCGTACTTGGCCTGTAATCCATTGTATTATCCATGGCACTCTGCGACACAAATAAAGAAAAAAAGAAACAAGGGGGAGGGACATGTAAAAATCGGAAAATGAGCGTTACGTAATTTATGAAAGAAACTTTTTCATATTGATGTTAATTCTAATTTTAATTTATTTATAAATCGAAACAGATTACTACATGATGTCAATATGGAAATACAAATGAAATTGAAAACTGAATTTAGAATTAAAATTCAGAGCTTACATTGAGATGTGATACTCAGGTTTACTTTAATAAAATAATATCTGCCGGTATTATTTTACATGCAGAGTTATTTTTATTACAGCCTTTTTTTTTTCATTTAATATGCCAGATGATAGATAGTGGTATCATATGAATGCATTTTTTGTAATTCCTGAACCATTTTTCAGTATTTAATGAAAGTGCTTTCATAATAAAAATTGAATAACAACACGATCTTCCTCTTTTCACACTTATTTTCTAACGTGTTTAGTTGGCAATAATACAAATAGCATAGGATTCTTTAAAAAAATGTGTTCCTTTTATAAACTGACGATTCCGTTTTAGTATAGTATACTGTTAATTAATTAACGCTATAGCTGAATTAATACTGCAGTAAATAAAGGCAGTAAGTGGAGAACAGCTTGCAATATAGTTCTTTGGACAATTAATTGAAGCGTAAAAATAATGTGTATCTAGTTATTTTTATTCAGATGTCACTAGATGGCGCCACAGATTACAATAGTGATTTTTTTTTCTCTCTCTGTTTTTCTTTCTTTCTGATATTCACTCTTTTTTTTTTTTTTTTTCATTTGTGAATGCGTGCGTATCGAAATCACTTATGCAATTCTAAAATTCTAGTATTTGTGTAGAAGTATATTTTGACTATCCCAATGTTTAAGGTTGGTCGATTGGTAGAGCCTCTGCTACTAATAACTCAGTTAAGTAAGTTTGAGCGCGGTTAGTAGTTGGAAGGAGCGCAATCGTTCGGTGCTGTGGGCACACTCTCCCTCGATGAGTCTTTGGACTCCCTGGAAGTGTAATAATAATAATTACTCTTTAAAAAGTTTCGACAGAATATTTATGAAGCATTTGGAAAAGAACTACTCTGTAGTGTAGCACGAGAAATCCCTTCTCATTACTCTAGTTTTTTTTTTTTTTTGAATTTTTTAGTTTATCAGTTTATTTATATAGTTTATTTTATAGTCCAGCATATGGTATATTCGGATCCCCTTTTTATAGAGTAGTCGTAAAAATTAAAGATAACTAAAAAGGTGCCATAATCAACTCTCACTCAAGGCACATAGGAAGTTGAAGTCATTATACACGCAAAATCATTTTCTTATGAAAATTTTTCAAGCATGAACAATGTTTATCTATGTTGGTGTTATATATAGAATAATACAAACTTTAGGTCCAAACTGGTTGGCTAAGAAGATATTCACTGAAGCATATATCGGACTTTGTTTTCTTTTGGAGCGTGGGGACTGAAGCAACAGTGACCTTGAATCTTTAAAGTAGAGGTTCTGGACATAGTTTTTGCAATATTTGCATTTAATTGCTTGTTTTCTGTTGTGAGAATAGAATAGAATAATTTTTTAGCTATTTAATTACTTAATGTGTGTGTGTGTGTGTGTGTTAATTTTTTTTTATTTTTGTTCCTATAACTACCCTTCTGACTTCCTATTATCATGCGGCATTGCGAGCCTCTGAAATCAATCTCGGATAAACCTAGAGGGAATGAATCATTATTATCATGCTGAGTCTCTGTATGTCAGCTTGATCGCGAGGAATGTTCATATGGAGACTTTCAGCTGAAGATAATTTAGCCATTCTCGTACGGTAGGATTTTTCATCCCGCAACACAGACTAACTGGGCAGAGAATGCTTGCAATTTGCCGACCTGATTGTAAGCTTACATAATGTCTCCGCTACCCAACAAACGGATTGGACATCGGAGGCACTATCTAACACAAATATCCATCCGGTTTTTCCCGGATGTTTTTGTTAGGTGTTTTTTCATCTCACGATAAAAGACCGTCACACTGACTACTGATGACCTCAAGTATCTTAGAAAAATCCCATGATTTTGGTCTCTAGAGTAGGGTACCCGGATGATCGTCTTTTCCTTAATCCACCACGATACTAATATATGATAGGTTTGCAGCCTTTCGTGGTTGAGATGCACATAAGAATGAACACGCATATTTACATCCTATTTACACAATATGATGATGTAAATAGGATGTAAATATGGATAGATTGAATCACATATATAGACTGAATTAATCTCCTTATTATGGCATTAATTGCATTTATATGAAGCCAAGTTAATTGGTTATCACAGAATATAGAATCTAACACGTTAAAGAAGGAGATAAAATTGTTATTATAACTAGAGAGAGACAATTATAATTCGATATTTCCTACAAATGGATAATTGCACAACTAAGTGTATCGTATTAAGTTCGAAGGAAAATAAAGATTCCTTCCTTCTCACTACAAAACAAATAAACAAAAAACATTTTCATTGTGATTAACATGACATTCTTTCATTTGCTAATTGTATTTCAACCCTCTTAACACTAGTAATTTAAGATATTTTAGCTTAAAGTCTTTATTATAACAATAGCAATAATGATAGCTCTTTTCAAGCTCACAAACTGTACAACCTTTTCCTTGACATCTGCACAAAGTTAGGGAATACATTATTATGTTGTGTTAATAAATACCTCATCACATCACATGTAAATATGGACTTTATATGCTTGTTACATGCCTCATTATCGCTTTTCATACATGCGAGCAACCTGAAGTCAACGATTTGGAGACGTAAAAAAACACACATGAACAAGCACATTTCAGGGGTGAGGAAAACACAAAGCAAACTATGTCACTCTGTGTTTCGTGGACAATCTCTTGAAGCGAAAGTAAGGGGGTGATATCCAGAATGGCCACGTCACTCATCAACTTTACCTCTCTCGCATGCCCAGATGTCTTCCGTCTATACCGTAACGGTCTGTCGGACAACGAGGCAGGTGCTCTGGCGGATAAGATATTCAACCCGAGCAGACGAAAGCACACTGTTTGTTGTTTGCCCCTTGAAGCTGAACTACTTAGAGTTGGGCCACCATTGTGCGTCTGTTATGCTGTTTGGGTGGAAGCGTGTTGGCCTCATGGCTTTTGTGTTCGCTCGTGGCAAGCGAGGATTTGCTGCTGTGCATGTGTCGCGTGCCTCATTTTCGGTTTCGGATTTAAGAGAAGTAGTAAAAAGGAAAGCCTTTTCATTTCTGTCCTTCAGTTCCCAAAATGACCGGAAACGACTTTCTCGGACCGTTAGTCCACATGAAGCGTAGGGTACTGTACACAAAAAAAAGGAGGTTCGCCGGGGAGGAGGAGAGAGCGAGAGAGAAAGCTGCGGGAGTTTCGAAAAAAAAAAAAAAAAAATCTGTAGTAGCGATAACGTCGATCTCTGGAGCATTTCGCTCCCTGGGTCTGTCGGTATATCTTGAACAATCGCTGACGGCCTTTGGCATTTAGTAAACAAGTCTAGCTGGACGTCAACAGGTTCGTAATTGGTCTCTGTTTAGGTAGCGCCGCTGCTTGCCCCCTCAAAACTTGTTGACATCAGCTAGTCGTCTGAGGTTAAGAGAGCGACACTCTACCCCATTCCATAGGTTCGTTGTTGTTGTTTTTTTTTGTTACGATTTTGTTCTTGTTTTTCTGGGAGAAAATAAAAAAAATGATGATAGTGACAATGTTCCGAATCAAGGAATTTGATTAACAAGATTGGAAGAAAGTGTGTAGGGGGGGGGGGGGAGAAGCGGAGCTTCTCAATAGAGTAAGCACATTGCCTGGAATGCATTCATAGTGGATGTTTTATCAGTTACAAAACACATAGTGTTCTAAACGATTGTTTTTTCCATTTTCTGTTCCCTTTTCTCTCTCTCACTCAAACGTGTTACTCTCATTTACTAATTCCTTTAATTTAGAGTAGCATAAACAACACTTACGCACGTCTCTCGAAGAATATAACACTTCCTGTGTTATATCTAAATTATCACTTGTGGGGAGAATGTTACACAGTGAAAATTGCAAACCTTATACTGAAAAAGTATTCAATTTAAAAGGTATTCAATTAAAGAGTTATGTTCTCGCGTGTCCTTCATATTCCTGTTAATGATTAAGGAAGAACGGAAGTGTTTTACTGTTGCTGACCAGCTCGGTCACTCCTGGAATAGTTGGTTTGTTGTTCTCCTTTCGCACGAATAATACATTATTCACTACGTGTGCGCGCGCGCGTGTGTGTGTAGGAGAGAGAGATGAAATGAAATATTAATCAATACTATCTATGGTAGAAATAATACTTCTCCCATAGATAGGTTTGTTTATTTTAGCAGAGGGGGGAAATAAAATTATTTATTCCACAGAAATTTTCTCAAGTATCCGGTAGCCCTACACTGCATATGAATATAGAATGGACCATCATATTCATATAAAATCACATGAACAGGTAAATAGTCTGTTATCTGTTTTTGAACTCTCATTTCACCGAGGGAATGGAAAGTGAAAAATACACAAAATGATTATACAATAATGTTTGTGCTATGTGCATTATGGTTGCACATAGCACAAACATGGATATGTAGAGTTTTTTTTTTTTCCAAATGATTTGTTTCTATTTTTCTGTAAACATAAAAATTATCTCATATTTATGCAAACTGTGATGATGGCCAGTGTTCCAGCTGATATATTATGATTTATGTTTTTGACCAGTTCATTTCTGAAGTTTTTGTGTTACAAAATCCCCAGACGAAACCAAAATAAATTTACATTCGTTTTGTCGTGGACTGCGTTGCCGATGTCGGCGAAACTAATAAGGTGGCTTCACATATCGGACATGCTGAAGAGAATATAGTCAAAACGATTTCTTAATATTCGTAGAATTGCTCGGTCATCTTTACAACTCGATTTAAACATATATGATTGTATGTGGCTATTTTCTATAGAATTGTAAATAATAGGAATAAGGCATGCCGGAATAGGATAAACATGTAGGAGCAAACTATTCTACAGGAATAGGAATCAAATATCAAATCAGAATGATAATTTGAGTTACAATAGAACAGTGAATGTGTTCTATTGTAACTCAATCCACCACAGTTCCAACATGTATACTAATATTACAATACTGTGTAGTACGAGTTGCTATGAATAATTAAGGATGAGAAAATTGCAGTAATAACTGTCAGATTATTTGCTGAATTTATATTCTGATCCCTTTAAATCATGCCTCTTTCTTTACTTATTAGGCCCAATGGCTTGTTGTCGAGAAGTAATTTTTTTTAATTTTTATAAATGTCATTTTGATAATGACAGAATGTTAATCCATTCTCCCCGAAATAATACCATTTTAGGGGGGGGGAAGAGATATTGTATGTTAGATGTCTCTGAGTTGTGCGCTATCACAGCATACAACGAACATAAATACTATATTTAAGGAGAAACGCATCGCTCCATGAGTAGTTGCTAAAGGTGAGGTTGTTGGGTTGGGTTGGATTAGTTAGGGAATAGCGAGTATAGTTTGAGGACAGAAATTAAAAGATAGATGTAGGGTTGTGGGTGGGGTTCATTTTTACCTGCAAAATATTTGGGTTGAATTTATTGTCGTTTTTGATTTCGAAGAATAAAAGGTTTGGAGAATATGACGTGCAAAGAAATTAACTTTATGAACTTGCAGTACATCTAATGAAAAACACCAATTGTTCAAATTGGTGTTTTTCAAACTCAAATGTGGTTAACAGCTTAATCCCTCCCCCCTTCCACACACACACACACACATACGCTGCCGAGATTTCCTCGATACTCCCGACAGAGCAATCGGCTGTGGAAATCGTTCACTACCCACCTAGAAGTCTTCTAATGCGTTGCTATCAGGTTTACGCCGATGTTCTATTTGACAGATTGTCTGCAGAATTGCTCTCCTGCTACATCCTCGAATTGGAAAGGTGCTTGATTCTCTCCTTCCTGGGAAGGTGCTTGCTTAATTCTCCCTATGTTTGAACTCCAGAAGAGAAATCCTGTTCTAGAGTTCAAACATGATTTCATCCATTTCAGGCTTCAGTAAGCAAATTGATATTGTAGCGTATTGATAAATGTGAAGTCCATTCTTTACTCCCCCCCCCCCCCGAACTGCCAATCCTTTTAAATGGTAGAAGTTTAATCTTTAGAGGATTGCTGCTGTTGCGTGTGTATATACTCATTGCGTTTGAAGTCCTTTTAAAAAATAAAGGCAATAAATTCACTTAAATTAAATATTGTTCAAGGTAAGAGTGCGGTATTTAAGTGATAAAAATGAATACGATCATAAAGAAATAAAGTGTAAGTTAGAAATATAATGAAATATTGTTCCTATGTGTATATTAGATATATTTTACCGCATACAGTATATTTTAACCTTCGCTTGTCTTAATAATATTCATTTTTTTTTAAATTCAGGCCATATAATTATAGTAGTTTATATTATATCACACACTGAGCGGAATATATATATATTACAACTATTATTCTGAACGGTTTGAAGTCATGGTTAACATCCAATTTAGCCGCAAAGAATTGAGATGAGATAAATAACGAGCTCGCACGTCGTTTAACAGAGTATGTAAAACACTGTTCAAATTCTGTTTCTAAAATGTATTCGGTCCTATTTTCTGCCTCATGTGTTTGCTTTCGCCTCGTTAAATATTTACTTCCTCCACTTTTCATCCCGCATAAAGTATCCAATCACGTACCATTGATAGCTGCCTTTCATTGGGGTGAAATAATTTAATTCATGACAGATTGCGATTAGTTCATAAAGATGAAACTCTTTCAATAAATTAGGCTTTGCACTAGATATGAGAATAAGTGGAGTTGGGTTGCCTGCACGGGTAGTCCCATGCCTGTCTGTAAGCGATAGCGTCTCCGTTAAACGGTAAATTACACAAT
Source organism: Typopeltis vanoorti (assembly GCF_054136105.1). Classification (NCBI taxonomy): domain Eukaryota; kingdom Metazoa; phylum Arthropoda; class Arachnida; order Uropygi; family Thelyphonidae; genus Typopeltis; species Typopeltis vanoorti. The sequence continues at coordinate 65,230,731 of NC_143559.1, forward strand.
TAAATGAAAAAGAAACTCATGCATTATTTATTAGACATAGAATCGTTCCTTCACGGGAAAATCTATGAAGTACGCCGAAGAAAGAGCCTTTAAAAACTGCAAATGACACTATGTTAATACACGTTGTGCTGTGCTATTCGCGACTCTCTCTCTCTCTCTCTCTCTCGCTCGCTCGCTCGTTTTTTTAAAAATAACTCCAGAATCCATATCCCCGTTTAACACTTTTAGTACCTGATACTCGTATTCCCAAGTAGGCTGCTAGTTATCGGATGGGAAAGTATCGATTAAAGGAAAAATGTATTTGCTGTAACGGTTTCTGCTAGATTAAACAGCATTATGAACCATTTTGGAATGGACTTTAGTTTCTGTAAAAATGCTCAAAATTATCTAATAACATCGTTTCTTTCTTGGGCATTTCAATTTCTGGTGTGTCACAGAAAACTCTCCCACTTACAATGAATTGTTAAAGTTTATATTTGATTGAATCCGCAACTCACAAAATACTGTAGCTGTTCATAAAAAGCTCTTTTAAATCGGAGATAGACTGGATTCACTGTTGATTTATACCGTTTCATCCAAGTCACGCTCATCATTATTCTACTGTGACGTGGCCGTAACCTCTGTCAGGTGTCGTCAACCCAGTCAGGGCTATTTTTAACACTCGGCTCAGTCGAGTGTCGGCGTGTTTCCTGCCGATCTGATTGTAATACTGTAGTTGTCCGAAGGTACTTGTGTTCGGTATGCTTCGGGTTTTCTCCATAAGCTTCGTGGCATTTACGCAGTTGATGTTGCACTTAGACACAAACGAGTTTCCTTAACGGGGACTCGAACCAGGTACTAGCGGTCACCATCCCGGCCGTTTTCTGTAAATTGGTTCCCCCCTATAAAGCCACGTGCTTACTAGGTATACCAATACGATAAGTATGTACATAAGTAGAGTGGGTGCGGTGTCGGGTGAGGCTAGGATAGGAAGAGCAGTTGGCAACAAATCCGTTACGATTTTTCGATCGGTAACCGTTCCGCTCCTTCCGCTGCTATCGCACCGTGCAAACGAAACAACTCGCAGTGGTCACAGAGGTGAGTGCTCTTGCGCGTGACGGCAGTGCGCTTGACATATTGCTCTCTCTTTCTGTCTCTCGAAGCGATATCCCGCAGCTACTTAACCCTTGTCTTATCGCCAGGCAAAAATAGTGCGTGTAAGAAGGTGGCGTTCTTGCCACGGGTCCATGGAGTTTCTCAGCACATTAACGTAATCATTTTAAGCTCATTGCTCTCCCTTTCCCCCGGCAGCACGAGGCACGACTCAACCCTTCTTAGAGTCAGAACGGTGTCATGCGATGTCTACATTAATCGCGGTTATTAACCGTCTCACACACACACAGTTACACTAACCGTCTAGAAAAAAAAACGTATATAATATCACGTGTGGCGTGGCTGTTGCTATTCAAGTCATTTATATGCTTGGCGATACACAGGAATTTCAGCTAAGGAGTACTAATGAGATTTCTTCTTCTTCTTGAACAACTTGTAGTTTTATTTGTGAAAGTTTGAGAAACTAAACACACATTAGGAAGTGCAACAAAAATAAGAAGAAACGTGGATCAAGAAGCTTTAATTTAAACTTCAACGTTGCTTAATTAATGCAACACACTAATTTGCACACAGCAGTCCTAAGAATATGCCTTGAAGTGAACAGCATTTTTGTTGATACCATTAATTGTTGCTCATCTGTTGTCAGTAAAACCAAGGCTGGATTTAAGGTTGCTGTGGCATCTATGCTATAACTTTCAAGAGAGTCCCCTCTCTACCGAGTAAATTTTAGGTTTAATAGCTTTCGGAGCTTAGACGTAAATCCGACCATGCGCAGAACGCAATCGAACTCTTTTGATTAAAATGTAACTTTTCCGTTAATCTTCAAACACATCCAGGAATTTATATATATACTAGGGGGAATACGTCCCCCCCCCCTGCGCGCCTACGGCGTCCGGACTGGTAGGCCGGTTCTCCTTCAATTCTGATGACTCGAATTTTGAAGACTCGACATTTAGGGTAGCCCCTGAGTGTCGAGTCTTCAAAAGGGGATCCCCCCCCCCGAGTTCCAGACTGGTAGGCCGGTTCTCCTTCAATTCTGATGACTCGAATTTTGAAGACTCGACACTCAGGGAGTTTCAAAACATTTCAAATAACTTGACAAAAAACGCGACACGAAAACGTTACCATAAAAGGCTTATCATTTTATATTATAGAGTATATATATATATATATATATATATATATATATTCTCATTCTCTTGATTCAGCTTACTGTATACCGCTTTCGCTAACCTTAGCAAAACATTCAAATTATGTACATAAGTAGAGTGGGTGCGGTGTCGTGCACGTGTTCTTTGACATGCACACATATCTTTTCCAAAACTAAACTAAGAAAAAATGTAGCATATTCCTATTTGTGTGGCTTGGAAATTCAAGCAGATAGAATTCTAAACAAGATAGCGTTCTTTTTTAATTTTCACTGCTCGACTCAACCGTTGCCAGCCTGCTTGGCTGGCAACGGAGAGCGTACCCGCTCTCCGGCCACGAGACTACGAGTTCGAATCCCGCCAGGGGCATGGATGTTTGTGAAAAATTTAAATTAGTTAGTAAAATTGCTTTTACTAACATTGACTTGAAAACTTTTATTGCTGGTATACCACTTATGTCTCTTTTTGATAGTCTCAATGTCTCTTCTGCATAAGACAAAATGGACAGAAAGTAATTTCTGTTAATCAGAAGCTTACACTTCAATGGAGCCTTACTGTCCCAAAGTAAACTACTTACGCCGTTAAAAAGGCTTTGGTCCAATGAACTCTCGATATCACTGATTGAGACTTCAAGAAAGTAAAAAGTATCACTAGGAAAGTACACTTCCCAAATATTTGAAGGTTTTACTACTCTTCAAGATATGTCCATTGAGGAGGCGAAAGGATTTTTTCTCTGAAGTCTTCAGTCTATCTCGGATGAGCGGAACATTCATAAGACCTTTTTAGACTGAAGATAAGAAATTAACAATGTCAACTTCATTAAGTCTTTCTTATGGGGGGGGGTGACAGTTTTTCCCTGGAAGACAGACAAAATAGCCAGAGGACACATGCATTGACAGACATAGTAGGTGGTGTAAATCGTATCTTATGGGAAAAAAAGAGAAAAAAAAAGCAGAATTCTAGTATCTGATAAATTGTGAGCGCAAGACGAGAACGAGACATAGTCACGAGATTGCGATTAATAACCAATGATGTCTAGTGTCTCATGTACACGCGTCTCATGATTGCTTACCTTTCACAGTTGTTGATAGAGAAACATCTAAGATCAATACAAGGACCGTGTTACTTCTCCCAATATAGTCTTACGCTAATCATTACTTATTCATCTCATTGCATGCCAGACTGTGAAGAAGAGCGTGCGGTGGGCTCATTAGAGAGGGTAACACTGTTGCTTCTACCGACTGTAACCGAACAAAAAAAAAGAAAGACACAATCGAGCACACACGCGGTAACCGGCTTGATGATCTCAGGTGTGCTCAAACACTCACAAACTTCAAGGAGGACCAAGTTAGCGAAGGATCTTGAATTAGTTATGCCACAATTCTTGCAGGGTAAGTAAATGCGACTTCATTAAGTCTTTCGTATGTCTTAATAAGTGACGATATCCCGAAGGATTAATTTACAAAGCGTAGTGGCTCCTCTTAGACCCACTTTTGATCTTTATTCAGGGGAAAAACTGTCACCTCCCATAAAAAAGACTTAATGAAGTTGATATAAGCTGCTCAACTAAAGAGTTAGTCGATCTCAGAAAATTAGTCGATCTCAGAAAATAAATTTGAAAAGTTTACTCAACGTAAACTTTTCAAATTTAAAATGAAATTTACCCATGTAACGATTTGGTTCTGCATTTTGAACTTTTTTTTATCTTTAAATTGAAGCATGTTAAAATTTTTTACTAAAAACAATTACGAATAAATTAATGAAAAGTTAAAAAAAAATGCCGCAGGAAACATTTCAGTATCATAGTCAAATCCTTCCTTACTCGTTCCAAAAATGTTCATTCACAAGTTCTGTGCATTGTTCATTCAATTTTGTAAGAAAATCCATATTCATGGTACGACGAACATTGATTTTTCACACTTATATTAGTTTAGATATTTATTCGTATACCAGAATTCTCTTCTTTATTCCATTTACACGGTCTACGTAAGTATACAGTGTTTCGAAAATATTACCTGCTTTTTTTATGGAGAAATAACCCGATTTTCGAAAGAAAAATATCCCGTGTTTGCATCTCCTTAAATTTAGCTATGTATGAGACCAGCTAGATATCTTTCTGACTGGGAGTGTTCTTAAAAACAATATCTATCTCTTCATTAGTGACTTCTCAGTTAAGATTCACATTTACCAAATATCCCCGTTTTCTTGTGCCGATTACGTCACCATAAATAGTATACAACGAAGAAGAAGAATATGCATTTAGTTTCCTAACTTTGGGTGGAATATCCGTCCTTCCATACGAGACTGGCTAACTCAACATAAACATTCCTCTATCTCATACGGGATACGAATTGTCGTGCCAAGTGTAGCACGGAAGTGCTTCTTTTGAGTAGTGTATATTTTATTTTATAAGAACTTTTGTAAATTATCATGTACATAAGCCTTACAAAAATAAAACAAAAATACGAGTATAGTAGCTGTATGTTTACAGTTATATAATATTCAACTGAATTCTCTCTTTACGCGAATCTGTATTTATCATACTGCCTATCTGTACTTATCTCTCAGTCGGTATATATTTGTCATTCAAAGATTCGCTATATATAAATTCATGTATCGTTTTTACCGACTTTCTCTCTCTCTGTTTTTTCCGTTTATCTCCCTAAAATAATCTATGTTTGAAATCACTTTACATTAAAATAGCTCTATCTCCTACCCTTTGTCTCCACCCATTATTAAATGCCACTGCCATATCTTTTGCTTCTTAACAGGCTATGCACATTTAAAGAAAATTCGTTAAATGAAAGTGGCTTCTATCTTCTCACCTTTTAACATTTCAAGTCTGAAAATTTAATGGTTTATAGATTTTTAAAAACACTTCCCTAATACATTTCATCTCTTTAGTTTGATTGTTTCATTGATTTTTTTTTTTACTGGAAAATAAATAAACATATCAAAAATAAATCTTCTGAAAAACGCTTTACAGCAAAAATTATTCAAACGTCCATTAAGAGCAAGTCACCGCACAAGTTGTAATAGCTTCATGGCGGAGCGTTCTTCAAAAAGACGTGCAACAAGTAAGTTGCATGTTGCAATTATTTTGTTGCTTTTACCAAACGACGTTCGTTAAAACCCGTTGGAAAGGTTTTTGTTGAATTTCATTCAAATTATAGTTGTGAATCGCTTAATCAGGATGCCACTTAACAGTGTCACTAACAGTTAGGAAAAAGAGTTAAGAGAGTGTCTTGGTAACGTAGTGTGCGGTGAAGTGGGGTCATGTTTTTAAACGGGGGACTTTCAAGAGCACTATTTAAACGTGCTGCACTATTTAAATACGTAATTATATGAAAGAGCCTCCGACACAGTGAAATATTAGTCAGCGATCATTGTGGAGGTTGCAGCCACTGCCTATGAATTATGTATTGGACGGTCGAAGTGAAGACATTGAATAAACGAGCATGCTTCGTGCCATTTGAAGACTCTACAAGATAAAGGGACAGAAAGATTAATGTGGCTGTTGGTTTTAGCGAACGACTAGGATAAAGATATACGAAGTAACGAGATTCAATATAATATCGTGACGGACTATCGGACTTTTGAGACTTATGTCCTACCACTCACCTTAGACATCCGCACAAGACACGCTTGGACGATGACCTTTCTCGATCCCACTGGCTAATTTATAAATGCACGCTTGGGATTTTTTTAAATATCTTAAGGCAAGAATATTTATCGTGTGCGCCTGCTACCTTGTAAAAAAGAAAAGTAATCAAAATACTAAGAAAAATTCCCACGAACGGAAATAAAATTTAGTAATATAATCAAGGCAGGTTAAACTATGTGTATTTCTAAAGTTCTGATAGACGCACCAATGATTGGAATCTTTCCCGCCATACTTTTTCTAGGCATCTCCGAAAGGCAGAGATTTAGAATTAAGTTGACACTTTAAGTGTTCTAATCGGCCATACATCTCGACATTCACTTCGTCTTGTACTCCGAAGACACTTAAACTTTAAAGGATCTGTCAGTTAGAGAGGAGCCGCCGTCATTCTGGGTGAATCGATATCAAAGGCTGTGTTACAGAGGGGACAAAGCTGAGATGATAGGTAACATTCCGTTACACGGCCGATGACAAAGGACAGCGGAGATATTTGTGTTCCCTCACTTCATTTAGCCTGTGTCAACATCATTTCCAAAAACCTCAGAAAAGCCTCGGCAACATAATGGGGTCGTCTTTTGTGACGGGCTTACTTTTATGGTGTCTGATACTCTATCCTGCTAATTAATCACCTCCGCCCAAGTTGGCGAGAATCGTGGCGCCTCTCTAATAAAGATAGGTTGGCCTTCGCCCCAGTCACTTCTGGGGGACCCTTCCGCTCATTGTTTGTCTTCCATACAAGGGTTAGGAGGCGCCATTGGAGCTTCAAGAAAGATTACCTAACCTATGCGTATTATAGACGCTTAAAGGCAAGCGCGTCGGCTCCTAGAGTAGGCCTTATTTGCCAACATAATGGAAACTATACTTCAATTCCTCATTCACAGTGAGCTCAGGTAATTTGTTTAAGTGACAATGCAGTTTGCTCTGGAGCCCACAGGGATTTTCTCGTGCATACTGAGGACCCCAGAAATTCCGCTGACTATTGATTGGTTCTCATTACGGTGACATCAGACGCCGATTTGTCTGTATCCCAGCAAAGTAAAACGATTACATACATTTTAAGAAACTGCCTTTTTTTCATTACGTTTTTTCCAGAATTTTTGTTTGTTTTCTTCTCCTAGGAAGAGCATGAGAGATGGACAACTGTTGCAGTCAAACAAGTGCCAGAAATCGACAGTCTCCGTCTCTTTGCAGCACGCGATGCAACAGCAATAATAAAAAAGAAAGAACTAAACAAAGAAAGCCAACAATAGCAAGAGACAAGTTGTAGGAAATATCTGCGAGGAACGTTAAGAACACGCGACACGAGGAAGCAAACTGCAAAGTTACAGAGACCATTGTTGTACTAGAAAGAATAAGAGCGCGTGACATGTTCACCAAGTACATTATTCTATTGGTCTTTGTAGATGATTGATCGTTCTTTATACTCTGCATAGGGAATTACGATACTTAACTGTGTAGACATTTTATATTTGGAAGGGGTTGATGTAAGACTCAGATTTCTTTCAATGCACTTATGAAAGCCACCAGAGTTCTCATTACAATACCGAAAACAGACATGTTCCGAAGCCATTGTGTCATTTCTATTCAAATACTGTTTATTTTCGTCCTCTTTTTCTTGCCAGGAGAAGTGCATATCTGCTTTTAAATGACAATCATCCATAATGCCATATTTATAAAGCACGCACACGATGTTATATGTAAATATGAAAGTAAATATCATAATTAATTTATTATTACTGTATAGTTCACGAGTGAAAATCATCTATCTTTAAGTAGCAGATGAATTTCATCGGCAATGCAAGAATAATGTTTTTCTTATTAGCGACTTAAAGCGGGTAAAACTTATGTTTTCCTCTCAGGATTCCCGATTTCTTTTCTTTTCCTTACCCATTTTCTGTATTTGCTTTTTCCTCTCGCCTCTCAACAATAAAGCCTTTCGGCTGGTCAAAAGTTTGTAGACCAGGTGGAATCTAATAATAATGTATTAAGAGAATTCTGGTGCGACTGATAAATAACATCGCTACCATCTTCTAATATGTTTATAGGAAGTTCGAATATAAGTGTAGACAGTGCCATGGCCTTCTGTTTTCTCCTGCGTACCTCTGAAACTTCATGATCCAGTCCTTCAGACCCTTAATTCTTTTTCCCCTCAAGCACAGCATTGGAAGTAAAATCAGCTCATTAGACGCTCTCTTAAGATTAAAAAATGAAATATCTTCACGGGAAACTGTAAAATTTCATTTAATATCAAACATCTGTTTCATCAATATTCGTGGATCTAAGTGAAGCCTCAACGACTAGGTCTTCTATCACTTCACTGCTCAGAATCGCACTCTTTCTTACTGAGAGAAAGTATACGTGGAGTAAGTCAGGATCCTCTCTAACCATTCCTCGTCTTTCCTGCTACTTGGTCTACTTTTAGTATGGAATTTTTGACTATTCACATATGAGATATTCATTCATTCAATTCTCATCCGTCCTTAGAGACTGTTTCATCTAATTAGGGGTTTTTTAGGCAATTTAATGCCATTCTTTGCTGCATTCCTCTCAGGGGAAGTATTTTTTGTCTGTAGACATTGTGTGCTCAAGGGCCGGTTTGCCTATTTTAGGGATGAAAAATCCGAGTTTGCGAGAGAAAACCCTGCAAACCCCCCCCCCCCCCCACATTAAACCGTATAACTCACTTTTAATTGAAAATCCACGATAAATCCTTGCGTCATAGACGGGATTCGAACCCAGGTCATTCCAGCTAAATGACTTCCTCAAAACCGAATGAGCTATAGAGACTCCATATGAGGTATCAGAGAGTTCCTAATATGGAATCTTCCCATTTGATCTTTTGTTGCTTAAAATTTCTCTTCCATTCTATGTTATTCATTTGCCTTTTGCTCTCAGTAACTCAAACTTGCCACTTTTTGTTTGAATTTCTTAATGTTAAAAATATTAACGATGTATATTCCATGGTAAATTGATTCTATCAGTTACATGCGACTAAAGACACGTGACAGGCAGTTAAAATAGAACCTATTTATCTGTGTCCATTAATGCGTGATAATGCACATTGGTCGTGATCTGGAAGGGTAAGGATGATGTAAGCGAAACGGGCCGGAAAAAGTGTCTTGGAAACCAGTGCCCTGATAGGATGGCCACGTGAAGCAGCGTCTTCGATATACCGAGAGTGGAGTGATAAACAGAAAACATCGAGTCGGCATGTTACCAGAAACAAATTGATTTCTGTTCAGAATCATAATAGACTTAGCACAATCGGTCAGTTTACTGCACTGTACTATGCTTCGGATACTGTTCCAAATGGTGCACAACAAAAAAGCCACTACGGTTAAGATAGGACGAAAGAAAATCAGCCTTGGACATTAGAAGAAAGAAAGAAGGAAAGAAAGATTGCATAGATTGATTAATTGATTAGTCTGGATTCTATTATTTTCCTAGGGCAGGGGACTTAGCCATGGACCAATTATGCTTATTCATAACAGTCAGATGGTAGCTATGGAGTGACGTGGGAAATGTTTTCCTAAGAGTCTTATTACCAGCAGATCAGGGAAAAAATGATGCAGCTTAACATGAATATTGTTTCAGGCTTTTGGTACACCAATTGTTGACTATTTTATTCTGCATGCAGTGGGCCCTTTCCAACAGGATAATGCGTCATGTCAGAGACCAAGTGTTGTTCATGGATGGTTACAGATTATAAGAATTTTATTGTAATAGATAAAAAAACAACAACTAACAAATTGATTGTAACATTCAACCTACTTGTTGCATATCTAGGAAGGATTCAAAGAAATCCAGGCTGTTTCTTGATCATGTCTGGTATAAAGTCCGTCTGGGTAAACTTTCATCGCTTGATCTTCCTTTTGTATTTTTTGCAGTTAGATGTCCGGTTTTCCTCTCTTGTCAACTACTACGTGTGAAGGGGTATAGTTTTTTTTTTTTTTTTTTTTTTTAATCTTTCCTAGAGTTTCTTCTATGCGTATTGTTCATTCGAATTTTCATCAGTAATCCTGCCACTTTCCTCAAAAAAAAAAAAAAAAGCATGGTAAATTTGAAGATAATGATGCAGCCAAATAATTGCCATAGTAAAACATTACGAATAACGAACGGATCATAATTTGTGCATATAACGTCTATTCTTCTTGGCTTTATTCAGATTTCCCTTTATGCGTTTTATGTTTAATGACGACTTATAGTTAAAATGTGGCAGTTTGAGGTCATAGAATGATGAATATGTTTCATAATACTGGTAGTTTATTCTCCAGCAGTCTTTTCAGTATTTTCTAGTTTTATTGCTAGGTCATTACCTAGCAATAAAACTAGCAAATATTGAAGAACAGGAGAAAAATGACACTTTAACTCAATCATTGTGTAGCGAGTTTTTCAACTGACATCAAATCCCAGTCTTATTTTCTTAAAAAAGATATTAATTCGTGAAAGAAAAAGATTTCAAATGTGCCTCTAAACATATTAACCGAAACATGCAACATTTTTTCTTTGTATGTTATAATTCTCCTCGTGCATAATATATATATATATAAAGTTGGACTTCTTTCATTGCGAGAGAGTTGTCTTCGGAATTAAGAATGGCAGAATTCCTTATTCTGTCGCTAGATGGCAATAGCAACTTTTCTTTCTGTACTTTGTCCGAATACTAAACAAGATATCAATAATTCTTCAACGGGTTCCGAGGGTAAGTAGGGAAAATACTTGATAATTCCATATTCAAAGAAATACATTTGAGAACTATGACTAGGCAAACAATGAAATTGCTGATCTCAGAAAATA